>NW_009622475.1:0-9709 GCF_000690535.1 Cariama cristata | reverse complement strand
AGAGAGAAGATAAATTGGAAAATTCTCTCCCATTACATCATTTGGAAGAAGATGCCAAGAACAGTTTACCAAAAGGGAGGTTAGATGACTAATTCCTATGCAGTCTATTGCTTTTCAGACAGATATCTAAGTTCAGCAATAAATTCTAGGCTATGCCAGGATTTCCAGAGACTATTCTTCAATTAATGCTTTTTAAAAAGCACACCTTGCTTGTTTAAAAAGGAACACTCTAAGAATGTGATTTATTTTTTTTTTTCCCCAAACAGGCCAACTTCTTCCATCATATCTGCTGTAAGTCTACACTTAAGGTGTAAACAGCAGTACTGTACAATATATTCCAGAAAGCTATTCAAGTATTCCTAGTCGGAATTCGTGCCCTAAGCAATCATTGTTCCATTATCCCTGTGTATAATGTGTTCCTTCAAAAGACTTTGAGATAAAAGCTTACGACCTTAATATAAAAATTATATATAAAACCATTGAAAAGAAACAGGAACTTGCCCAAGACAGCACAACATGCCTTGCCTGCTAGATATAAACTGCAAACAAACTCACTGCAAACAAGAAAGAATAGATTTCTTTGTCTATACTCATGTCCTAGCGGTTTTATGGAATTAACTAAATCCCAAAGAAGCATCATACCACGGTAGGTAATAAATATAGTGATTGGTGACACTGCCTTCAGTAATAACTCTCACGTTGACCGATCAAATACCTGACTGAAGTACAACATACATAGATAGCTGAGCACAACAGCACCATGCTTCCTTGTTTAAAATAAAACAAATTTAAAAAAAAAAAAACCAAACTCCCAGACTCCAATCTGCCTGCAAGTATCTTTGTAAGGAGAACTGCATCTAGTCCTGCAGCTCTGCTCCGTGCTTCCAAGGAACCCTACAGCTGCAGCGGACAGCAGAAGAGCTTTGGGATTTGATCAGCACCACGTGCTGAATATGCAAATAAATCACCCCCTTAGTCTAACGTCAAACATTTAGAGTCACAGATCTAATCTGTGCATGGAACACAGAATGAAGTTCCGTGTAATACTTGCCATAAATTTGATTCTATAGTTCCTTTCGCCAAGCCCACAACTTCTTGCTGAATTAGAGTATACCTTTAAAGGTATCATCAGTTCTTTGATTAGGGAAATTACATCTAAAAAACCTCAAATTACTGCCAGCATTGTACATCAAAATTGGCGTACCACATAATCTGCCACCTTGATCTGACCTGCCCAATCTCCTCCAGAGTACCACAGAGTCTTTAGACAAACCACCCAAAGCGACACTACCCATGTCGACCCCCAAATCCTAAAATCTTCTGTTGCAAGCATCTTTCATCCCATCACCTATGAACACAAAGGTGTGCTGCTGCACCCCCTCCTGTTTTATAACAAATTTTTAAATGACTGAGCAAGACAAATCTTTCCCAAAGCAAACCAACGCAGTCCTCCTTTACAGGTCACTTTTTTTCTCAGCCTCTTACTGTCAACCTTCTCCCAATTAATTTGTATTTTCAGTCAGCAGTTCCCAAAACCAGGCAGACTCCAGCACTGAACAGACCAAAGTAATTACTTCCTTTAAGTCACATACAAAACTCCAGTTACTGACTGGAATTAAGCTTATTTTTCCATTCACCATTGTCACAACAGACTGTTATTGGGACCTACTGTATCACTGGATCTCTTCCCACAGTACTGCTGCATAATCAACTACACTCAGTAACTTCTATGGAACAGTCTCCATATGTTTTACCTCGCAGACACAGATGAAATGAATGAAGTCCACCACCTCCCTTGTAAAAAGAAGAAATAGACTGAAAAATTATGTTTTGGTGTTTCCTCCAAGTTTCTTTCCCTCAATTTTTAGAGGTTTTTTTAAGTAATGATGGAAGTACTGCAATAAAGCTAATGCACGAACTTTTCCTACAAATTTTGCAGCTTTCTCTGCAGGAATTTTATGTAGAAAGTCTTTAAGCAAATAAACATTACCTGAAATTCTGAAAATTGTGTCTTGTTATCTGGATAACATATAGAACAAATCTTACGCTCATAATCTTAACTTCGGTTCCTAAAACATCAAGTTTTCCTTTCCATGTTTGATAAAAAACACAATGTTGAGCAGACTATTTTATTCAAGTTAGTACATGTGAGAAGAACTGGAATTGATAAATAAGTCCAAGGAATTGATCTGAGTGTAAAAAATAAAAATAAAAATAGACGCTTCCATTTAGAAAAAAAGTAATACTAAGTACAGTGAGAAAAACCATAAAAGTTAAAGACAACCTGACTGAAAAGCTCTTTATATGTTCTAGACACATTTAAAATGACTGAAGTGTTCAATTTTATTTCAAATGGCTTTAGCTCCAGGCTACAGCATACACACCAAAGATATATAACCGCTGTGAACAATGGTGTCCTGTAACTTGGATCAGAAAGCTCCAACGGACTAATAAGATGTTCCCCCATACTGTATAGAATGAAAGGTTAACCATCTTCCTAACCACTAAGACAACATATAGAGCAGCCCAAAAAGCAAAGACTTTACCTAGTAAAGCTAGTTTTCTTGACAGCAACCAAGACAGACAAACTTCCACATTCAGATTTTGAATACCGTAATTTAACAGAAGACAAGACTTTACCCAGCCTCTCCAGGTTAATTTTTCAGATGCAAGTTCAGCAAATCTTGTATTATATACCATGAAAAAGTTAGTCTTAAATGACTTTCGCTATATCTACCTGCTAGTAAAGGAAGTTAGCTTTTACGAACAAGCAGTATCTTTCATCTCAAGTCCAGCACATTAACAATTACAACCACACAAAACACATATCCAGCAAAGTTTCAATATAAGAAGTGACATACACTTACCAATACACACATCTATCTTCCCCTTGATAGCAGCTTCATGCAAAGGAGTGTAGTTCCAATTGTCTCTAGCATTTGGGTCTGCTCCTTGGCACAGTAACAGACTAACCACTTCTGCATGACCAAAAGAGCAGGCATTGTGAAGGGGTATCAGCCCTCCGTCGTCACGGGCATGAACGTTGGCTCCTGTCTGTAGTAAGTGTTCTACAACATCCTTCCTTCCAAAACCTGTAAGAGAACGTATTTCTGTTCACTGGTCTGGTAAAACAACATGATTTAATATTTAAAACTGCTCACTCTTAGTCCAGTGTACAGACATCATTTCACCAAAAAGTGAGACTATATTCCCCTGCTCAAACAACAGCTGGAAGATTCACTCACACTCATGACAGAGGTGAACAGTGTTGTATTATAATTACCCTGACTGGTTGCCACTGTCTCACGAAGAGGTTCTACAATAGGCTTGTCATTCTTTTTCAAAAGAAGTTTATTATGAATTTAAAAAATTTACTATAATCTGTACATACCTAAAGCAAGTGTCTTAGATACCATCTCTTGATATTAATAAACACTGCAGGAAAACCGTCAAGCAGAACAACCTTATCTCAATCCAGACTACATTCTTGCTCTTTTATGAAGAGTCTGATGACCTCCAACCAACAAACTGACAAGACTAAGAAGTTACAGGTAAGTAGAACCGAGACCTCAGCTGGGCAATAATGGCTCAGGAAGGTCTCAGCCTAGGAAGGCAGCCTCTGTTATGGCCAGGGAAAACATCACCATAAAGCCAGCATCATTAAACTAATACACTTCAAAATCTTGCACCAGCATGCCAGGTCTGGATACCTTTAGGATGTTGTCCATGACGAATCCGGAGAGGTTCTACTGCCCAAATGTGCTTCCTGTTGCCCCAAATGCCTTAAGAGCAGCAGTCTCCAAACTTTTTTGATTGCAAATCCCTAACAGTAAAAAAATTTTTGAGCGTATGCCCCGAATATACGTATATTTACAAGTCATACACACACTACTGCACCATTATGTAGCTTATAAACACACACCAAAATAGAAATTTAAAAAGGTTGAGATAAAGATGAAATAAACACTGTTTTTAAGTTTCTATTTTATTTATTAATGGTACAAAATAAATTTTCTTCCTGCACCTCAATGAAATATTTTGCACACTCCACTGGGGGGACTGCTGCTTTAGAAGACAGGAACAAAAACCAGGCTCAAGAAGGACAGTTTGAACTAAACCACAAGTGCTCATTTTTGTACTAGATTGCATCTCAAGGGTTGGATTGCACTTCTTACAAACCCTGGGGCTAAAAGCAGTATCAGTGAAGATTTTAAAAGACTGTCAGACTGCCACTTTAAGAGTTGTTGTGTCTTCTGGTAATCATGGCTACCAACCAGCTTAAGTATGAAGAATCCCACCTATATGAACTATGTTTATGAAACAGCTGAATTAAATGCTGCAGCAAGTGAAATTCCCTCACAGTGGTGCTAACTGGCAGCTCATAGATTGTATTAACTCCACAGATCACAGATCGAAAACTTAACTAAAGACATTATTTCCCTTCTAGAAATTCTTGTGTGCGCTAGTTACAGCTATGCAGACTTACGGCGCAGAATTAACATGCTTTTCCCCCGCAGTCCATACGGTGAGATCTCTAAGCCAGATCCAGCAGCTTTGCATCCACGCTAGCTTATCCAGTTAAGGCTAATGTTGTAACTCGACATCCAGCTTTCAGACAAGCTGCAAGCTAGCCATTCTGCAGGAGCTTACCCTGTCTCCTCAGTGAAGCACAGAGTCCTTCAACACCCTCTCTTGAAGCAGAGAAGTTTTCTAGAAGCTGACTAATGCTACAGTTAGGTCAGGCAGGGCCAAAACAAAAAGCCCCTTTACCAAGGCTCACCACGGTTTGAGAGTTGTGATGACAGTTTAACAATATCTTTACTTCTCCCTAAAGAAGTACTCTTCTATGAGACACAAGCCAGTAGGTAGAAGAACAGTCTGGGGAAGACATCACGGATACGCAGACAGATGCTCGCATCTAGTAGAGACCGCAGCAGTTCCCACCTCGGTTAATCCTGTACGGTAAGGTAGCTCAAGGGCCCCAGTTCCCAAGTACAGCCTGGGTACTTCTGGATAGTTGGAAGGGTTCCCCCATCCCCACTGCAGCACAGATGCTGGACCACTACAAATTACAAGTTAGTGCCCTGAGCAGGTACCAAGGTGGGTTTTCTTTAATCCACAGAGCTAAACAGCAGCTCAGCAGCTGCTCCGCAAGGCACTGAGCCGTACCAGCTGCATGGAGGGGCCCACAACCAGACTGGCACCCCGCTTGGCAAGCCACTTTGAGTCCATCACTGCAGATGAGTCAAGGCTTACTGGTACATCATATACTGATCACTCCACGTTAGAAATTACACTACAGCAATGGAAGCCTGAAAATCAAAACTGGTATTATTAAGTGGTACTTACTTATCACGACAAAACTGCTACCAGAAGATACGTTTTTATTAACAGAACTGTCAGCAAGGCCACTGCTACTGTAAATAACCGCAGCTTCTAGCATGAAAACCGATTTGTTTGTTTCTGTTATAAAACAGCCAAGGAACATCATCTGTAAGCCTTCAAATACAACATGAGGGCTTAAACAGGTACAACAGCAAACAAAGGGTATCTGGTCCCACAGCAAAGCTAACAGGTCTGGGGCATAAATACCAAGAAGCAAGTCGCAAGGTCCCCATGTTTAGGTTGTTCATTGGACTGGCAAGGGAAAGTTGAGCAAGACAAGAATTAGAAAAAGATGCTTTCAACTAAACAATAAACCAACAGATTTTACTAGTCTTTAGTTTTTATAGACTGAACTAGTAAAAACAGTGCTGAAACTGGATGAGCATTTGCTTTACAGGTGCTTCTTGTCTCCCAAGCAAAAACAACCCGGCAGCGCCTGAAGACCCAGATTCCTTTTCAAATTGTCCTGAAAATCACAACACTGAACTACACACATACTTCTTCAAGGTATTGCTGGATGTGGAGTCACTGATAAAAGCATCTTTGGAAATGCCAGCAATAAACACTTTACAGTTTTTGGTGAATTAACTCTTCTGTTCAGTCCTCAAAAAGCACTGTAAAGATTACTCTGACTTTATCCCACCAGACAACCCATCCTTCAGAGAAAAAGTAAGCAATTATGGGAATAACTTCCCTCACCACCATCGCCAGCAAACCTGTAAAAACCTGAATCAACGAAGTACCAGAAAATCTTTAAAATGATCACACGACCCAAGCTGACAAAGCAGTTGTAATTGCTGAAACTCCTGCAGTGTGGGGGTCACCTTTTGTAAAAACAACAGACACCTTCCAAGCCATTTGTGACAGACGAAGCACATACAATTTGGTTTAAACTGAAGAAACTGATGTGATGTCATTTAAGATGACTTTAAAAATCCTATTCTCATACATTTCCAGTGCAACTTTAATCTACAAAGTCTAAGGAAGAGTTCCCAAGAAAGGATCTGTAATCAAAGGTCCCAAAAGACAATCAAAGAGAAGGTTCCTGCAGAAAACATCCAAAACCAGGGTAACTATGGAGGAGAGCCACCTTTAAAGGCCCAGCATGCAAGCTTGTTTTGATTAGAGTCACCTACCAGCTCCCAAAGCACACTTATGGGCAGGGGTCCTTACTAGCTTGGGCTATTTCACACAGGTAAAATGCACAAGCTCTGCCCTCATTTTAGCTTCTTTACACAATTTAGAAGTTTCAGGCAAGCCGCAGTAGCTCAGCAAACATATTGTCCAGGAGAGAAAGGAAGTAGTAATCCCATTATAAAAAGAGTGTAACCCACACAGCAGCCGAGACGCTACCAAGTTTTCCTCCTTTCAAGCATGTGTACCTCTACAGAGGAATCCCTAGAAGAAAAGCTGAACGCTACACAACCTGAAAGACATTTAGAATTTCAAGAGAGGCTCTGCTGGAATAACAACAGTCCAGTGATGATGAAAGGAAAATTATCTTTTGTTCAATCTCTTCCTGCTTGCAAGAGAGGTCTCTATCACCCTGATATGGCCTCAGTGTTCATTTCTGCCTCATCAATAGCTAACCAAAGTAGGTCAGATTTATTCAGCACACTAGCTGACACTTCAACAGAGAGCTGAAGAACCGATTCCCGTTCATTCAGATCAATTCACAATTCAGATATCCCAGATAAAGAAAATCTAGATAAAACTGTTGCTTGAACTTGATGTGGCTGTGCATATTTTATCTGGAGGTGGATGACTCCAACTTCTAGAAACAGATTTAGATCTATCCCCAGCTTTTAAAATAGTTGATTACAGAGATGTCAGTTCTCACTTTATCCCCAGCTTACGTATGTGCTAAGGATTCTGAATGCTCTCAGAAGCTACCTCTTTTATCTTCCTTCTGCCACGAGAAAGGAGATAAAGGTGATTTTGAAACTAGAAACCCCGCAAAGCTTAAGGAAACCTGAACTTAGTGCTTTTTACAAGAAACTAGAACTAGGGAGGTTGCCCTTCCCTATTACAGTAAAAGTAACTTAACTGTCTGGCATTGCTGCCAGAAAGGACATCTGAGAAAACAAGACTGAGCTAGGGGCCGGGGTGTGTGTGTGTGTGTGTGAAGAATCCAGCTACCCCCAAAATTGGGAAATTAAGAATAAATTAGAAGAATTCCTTTATCACAAATCACAAGATGAGAAGCGGAACTCTCTCCTGTCATTTAAGAGTTTAGCTTCAAGAGGTTTGAAAGCAGCAGTTTAAAACATTGCATATTGTGCTCTCCAACTCCCGTTCCCCTAGTGAAGGCCATACAATTCACACCCAGGTACGGCTGATAAAACATAAGCTATTATCCATAACACAGCTTCATACACACAGCAGACTCCTATGCTTGTGAGCAAACAAGTTTTATTTCTCCTTTTGCCCACAAAGGAGAAGATTAAATCAACACACTGCATCACTGGCAGATATATACTGCCTAAGAACAGTTGCATTCAAACAACGCACTTACAGGCCTTTCAAAAACACGGACTCCAAGATCCCTGTAATAAGAAATCTGCCTAATGCTATTACATACAGATGTCTGATGACCAGACATCAACCAGATTGATTGTCTGGTCCATTTGGAGCAGACACGCTGCAGTGATTTGAGATAAAATACACACAGTAGCTATGGAAAGTCTTTAAATCTAGGAAAGTAGATACAGGAATTTCTTAATTATGAGAACTGCACCTGCTGTTTTCCTCATGCTACAAGAAAGCACCCTCCATTGCTACGACTGCAACATCTTATTGACACTATCAACTTTCAAAGCCTTATCCCCTTAAGTTTTGTCCATTTCTTCTCTAATCAAAGTGGAAGTTACTACTGCAGCTTCTGCACTACAGTTTGTACCAGCACTGAAGTTACAACTTGAGATCTCAGAGTTTAAGGGGAAGCAGCAAGGTCTAATTTTAAGTCTGAATCCAAAACTAGCAGAGCAGACTCAAGATGAGCCTTCAAAACCTTAAGAACTTCATGTGCACACATGCAGTTGTAGAGCATTAGGTTCCAGAGTTCACTAAAATAAGTCTATCTCTGTACCCCAGAAGTTCACTGCGTTTTAAACTCCACTTGCATAAGGTCATGCTTTACTGGTAGAGCTCAGGGATCAGAGAAGAATGAAAAGGAAATGGCTCAGGACCAAAAGTTCCCTTAGGGACATCGTAAAATGCCACTTGTACTTTGTAAACCAAAAACCCCATACAATCTCAGAGACTATTACCTGATCGATAAATTGAACATCACTATTCAGAGTTCCAGGCACTGCTGTACCATAAAAACGTTCATTTTTATTATCGATTTCAACACAGTGCTTTAGAGCCATATGCCAGCATTTAAACATCGACATTCAATAGTCTTTTTTGTTATCTTAATTTATGTGTGCTAGTGCACCACTTAAAGCTCAAACAAGATCTGTGCCCCTTACTATGTAAGGTCAGCTTGACCACAAACCTAGCAATTGTGCAATTCCTGAGTTAGGGTTGATGATTTAAAACATCTTCCTCATTTTACTTTTGCCATGAACTTCATGTGCCCTGGGCCCCCGGTGAAGACCACAGCCTGTACAAAATGCTCTCCTTACCAACTATGCTAACCGGTAACAGCTATACTTGCTAGAAGGTAATGTTTACTTCCAGTTAAAGTAAACTGTTAGACCTCACTGTTAACTGCTGTTACGACACTATTTCTGATCACAGTGGCATCTCTTCTCTGCACCAAGGGGCGTATTCTCTCCCGGACATGCCTGTAACTTCTGTCAAGTTCAGTTGTTCCACTTCACCTCTTTCCCCAGCCCACTCAGACCACAAGAGATCCAGAGATCAATCAGGAGCTATGCCCAAATAAAAGAAAAAAAAAAATTTACAAAGTACAAGGCACCACCTTTGATTTCTATCAAGTCTACACGCATCACAGGGGTTCCTGACTTTTAAGGGCTACTACAATACACGTGAAACCCTTAACTTCAAGCCAACTCTGTCCTGAATTCCAACGTAGCATCTCCTAAGCAGAAGTGCACAAGTTTGCAGCAGCCTGTGTGTCAAACACAGAGAAAAACGTCCATGCTTTTAGACCATACAGTCTTTCTTACGCCCGCAGGATCTCCTCTCCCACTCGTTTCAGCCCCCCAAAAACCCGAGATTTATCAGCTGTCTGCCCACAACCTGCAGCAGAACGCTGCCGGGGAAGCGCTCATACTCTTCCTCTCAGCTCTGCCGGGGCAGTGTGCCCACACTCCTCCCCTCCGCTTAGTCCTGAGCTCTCCCGACCCACCGAGAT
>NW_009622474.1:52638-54906 GCF_000690535.1 Cariama cristata | reverse complement strand
TTTTTTTGCTGTGCATGTGCAACTCGAGATTCAGAAGCTTATTGCTTTATCATGATGTTCAATAGGGAAACTGCCCAAAAGGCGTATCCCGGATTCAAAGTCTCCTCTCCCACTACATTCCAAATTCTCTCTTCAAAGTAAAGACCTTTTCAAGTACATTAAGAGGGCTTTTTCTGTACTTGAGTAAAAATGGGAGGTTTTTTTCTCCCCCAGTTTTATACTTACATTCTCGTTGAAAATTTCTTTTGAAAACATCAGCTTGAGGCAGACACCTGGCCTGGAAAACTTCATCCCGAGTAGTTTTAAGTTCAGAAAAAACAGCATATCTTCAGTTGTTTCTTCTCGTAAGGTGTCCTGGAACCTGAAGTCCTATCGAAATTCAATCCTGAAAACATACCCTGGTAGCTATTTGGCTCTGTTTGCATTATTAGTCACTGTATGCTATGTGATTGCAAAATATCTGTATACTGGGCTCAAATACAGAAAGTCAGCTATCCTGTAATATGCTGAGCTCATTCCAATATAATGCTAATTACTCAGAATAGCGCTGCCCAGTACAGAGACAGTATATGAAAGGAAGGGAGCAAGTCATGTACTTGTTATCCAAGTAGTAAAAAATATCCCTTACAGCAGTGATTTTGGTGCTGGCTTCCTCAGATGGGCTTAGGGCTCTGAGTAGCTGAAGCAACTGTGTTGTGTTGCGTACATTAACTGATCCTTCAGGTGGTTCAGCCTTAACTAGCTGAACTCTGTGTCCCTTTGCTAGGCAGAGCTGGGATCACCGCATCCAGTCCTAACTCTTGGTACAGGATCACAGTCTTAAGACTGGAAGTTTCATCAACTAGCTGGATGTCTTGGGAGAATTCCCAAAGGATTACTTAGTTTGCTAATCTCTGCTCAGGGGATTCTGGTGGCTTCATTGCTAGCCTTAGCCTAGTAAGTACTGCCTGCTATTTTTTTTTTTATTATTATTTGTTTAATTTTTAGGGACGGACTGCCTGATGAATGGCTAGTAAGCATAGCGTTAAGAGCTTTTTTGTCCTCATTCTGGTACTACTGTCTTCAGTTAGGTGTGAGAATGTTAGAAGAGCTTTACACAGCTGTTTGCTTTATTTGTCCTTACCCTGTCCCCATCCCATCCTCACAAAACATCTGGGACACGTCTTGTAGCAATATAATTAGAACACAAGGGGCTACTCCATGGGCACATGCCTCTTATTTGAGGGGGGGGATGAACCCACAAGAAAACTCCCAAAACAAAAAACCCCTACGGTTGAGGGAGAGGGAAGGCTTTCCAGTTCCTTTTATATGATCTTCATAAGCACAGTTACTGTAGAATTGAGAGGTTTATGGCTTGAAGTTAGTAATATTGTTCTATAGAAAAAAATCTTCATTAAATACTCCACTGGGTATTTGGGTTTTATACTGAACATTTGTTATAGTGAAGGGTCACCAGAAGTCTGCTTTCTGGTGCTCTTCTGGTTCCGGGGAAGATGCAAAAGGAGAACGTGTTTTTTGTTTGTTCTTGCTGGTTTCAAGGGCAAGTTGCAGTTCCTAGGTATAGAAGTCAGCGACGCTGACTTCTGTGTGCCTGCAAGTGGTTCAGTGCCAGCTGGAGAGAAATGGGCACTTTTCAAACAAATTCTTGAAGCAGCTTCAGTATTCTTCAACATCTTTTCATGGGAAGTGAGGGGATGTGACATTTGCAAATTTTTGAAGGAAAAATTGGCAGGATTTTAGATGCCTTTTAGGTAGTCCAGCAGATATTCCTCTGCCTTGGTAGATGACAAACTTCCACCCAAAAGATATGCTGTGCAGTCACTGGCCTTCAAAAAAGCTGTTGTGCACACTTCAAGACCACAGCTCTCCAGGTGTCTTGAAAATGGGCTGTCCTGCCTGATGAAGGGGTTTCTCTTAAGTTTCCCCTTTGTCCAGTGCCACAGCAGAGTACTGCTCACTGGATGTTAAAAACAAATTTAAAAATTAGCAAAAGCATAGCCACCCATCACCAAACACATTTTGGGTTAATTTGTTAGTGCCTTAGTAAAGTTTGCTTATCTCAAATAGGGAGTAGCCATAAATATTAAAACCCACAGCTTTGTAAATGCAAATGAAGTTATGGGAAGTGTAACGTTTGGAAAGGAAGTAGTAAATGGGTGCATGAGCCGGGGTGTGGCAAGGGGAGAGGCGACTGCAGGCCGGCTATCGCGGGTGGCACGTTTGGAGCGTAAACTATCAAATGCAGCCCTGTACCAGCCTCGCTGTGCT
>NW_009622474.1:38737-52607 GCF_000690535.1 Cariama cristata | reverse complement strand
TCAGGCAGATAACATTAATGCCTCAAGTCATAGCTCCTGTAGCTTCTTCCAGGACCTGAACTCAAATACCTAAAAGGGATTTGTGTCTACATGTAAATCTGTTGGAACTGGAGTCCAGGAGTTGAGCGGCGTTCCCCAGAACATGTTGGATCATCTCTCACAACCAGAGTCCTGGTATTCTGTGTAACGTCTTGTGGATGATAAAAGTAGTCAGGACTTAAGTACTGATAAATAGTTCTCTTTATCATGCTTCGCTCATGTCAAAATTAATTGGGCAAAGCTACTGCCAATTCACTACTCAAAGACAGTAAGCAAAGATTCTTGCAAAGAAACTTCACCAGTTGAGTTCATATTCTGCAGCAGTGTTGCCAATTAATTTTTAGTAAAGGTTTGCTATTTTAAAATAATTCATATGTATCTTGATCTCTAAAAAATGACTTCAGCATTTTTGTAGAGGTAGAAGAAGGAAGTAGATTGTTAATATGAAAATAGTCTTTTCTCTGAATATAAGAGATGAGTTACAGTTTGGATGTATATACATTTATAGTGTTTGATCTTAGAATTTAGCCATCCTAAGTGCTCTTCCTCATATTCCGTGATGCACCACTTAGGCAAGAAATAAGGGTGTGTGGAGAGGAGACGGGAGAATTGCAAGCAGCTGATGCTTGGGTTCTTCCTTTGCACATCAGTCACTTCTTAAAGTACACTGCAATTTCAGCACAACTTAGTGGTTTGCACGTTGCTATATTGTTTTTAAAACATTTTATACTTTGCAGTGGTTATTTAACTTACAGACATGAACAATAAAGTTTTGTTGTTTGAACTTCTGCCTGCCTAATTGTAATGAAAGGAGAAGTACGAGCTATGCAAACAGATTTTATTGAAGTATAAAAACAGCCAGCAATTTACACAATCTACAGAAATGACATGTCGTTACCACAAACTAGCTATTACAGGAAGTAGCTCGTGAATTGTGTGCCAGGTTATGTATTAACTTAAGGCTCTGCTTACCCCAATGCATAAAACTAATTGGGGACAAAATATTCCGTGCACTTTAAGAGCCCCTTAAACCTTTGGGGAAGAAAAGTCTAACAGACAACTCCTAGCTCTTTTATTGAACAAGTTTTGATGTAACAGCTCAAATCTCCTCAAAATATGGAATATAATACAGCTTAGGAGGCAGCTGTTTCATGGGATCGCCTCTGAGTCATGAAGATGTGTCTGCTTTTGACCAATGTGGGTCTCGTGGTGCTGTTTCGTTCCAGGAACAACTGAGATTTTGGGCAAATCTCTGATGCTGAAAACCTGCAGGTAAATAATTTACATAATGATATCACTAACCTAATATGGTAGTTGACTTGCCAAGCTAGGAGCTCATAAATTGGTAGCAGTCTGACTAGCTAGTTTCTGAACAGCAGTAATAGCCTCATTCTGCAGCGGAGTGGCTTTTTACAGTTATGCACTAGATACTCAAACCGATGGCAAGTTCTGGAACTACTGCTAGTAGTTAGGTAACAGCAAGTTGTTCCACAGTTAGTTTAATATAGCTTAAACTGGTGCTGCTTCCAAGCATCCACCTTCATCCTCTTCTTCCTTCCTCTTGGCATTAGCATTCACACAGCTGTACTGCAATCTAGATAAAGATTAATTCAGCTGAAAATTTACAGGACAGTAAGGTTACCTTTTAAAGGGACTTGTTACCCAAGAAGGTTCATGGTGTGAAGGGCAGTGTCAGTGCAAGAGAAGGTGGAAATAAGCATCAGGGAAAGGCAGAGCTCCCTCTTCCTCTATTCCACCTTCGTCCACGCTATTCAGATACCAACAACAGGACAAAGTGGTGTCCTTCTTGTTCACACTGATGAGGGAGTTGAAGAAACCTGAAGTCAAGGCAATTAGGTGCTGCTGCCGGTTCCTTGTTGCTGTTTAAAAGGATGATGAAGTGGTGAGTCTTCTGATAAATATTTCCTCTAGTTTGCTTAGCCCAGTTGCCACAGGCATTTTGGAAGGGGTGCACCTGGCTGAATAGTTAACTGTGCTCTTCATTTCTTCTTCAGGGCAGGTGGGGTACAACTGTCATCTTGTGGTATTTACAAGAAAACAGAAATAGAAAACCGACTTTCATTTTACATGCAGCATGTCCATGTGGGATGGACACAGATGATACAGAAATTAGTTAGAAAAAGCATTTTGGCTGATAACAACCCTATTATATTTTCTGGCTGTTGCCTACTTTCAGCCTGTGTGCCCCAAAACGTTGCACTGCATCCAAAGACCTAAAATCTGGAGTCTGCAGGCCTTGGGGATAGAGGGAAGTTGAGCCTGAATACCAATAAAGAGCCATGTTTGCTGGATATTTTCAAGACTGAGATTTGAAAATAAGTCTCTCTCCTTCACTCATGAAGAATGTTAAGATAGAGCCTTTTGGGCCATGGCACTGCTATATTTAGATTTTCTATATACCTATCTACTTTCCCCCCCCTCCTTTATTTTTCTGTGGACAAATTTTAAGATAAGTGCATATATGAAGTAAATTCCACATCTAAAGTAGTGCAAATACAGGATGTTGCTGGAAATGGCTATGCTTCCTGCATGTCTTCACATAGATGGGAGAGACAGAAGACGTACCACAGGTTTGATTTTGGTAAGATTAATGTTTTCAGTCAACATTAAAACTAAATGCTGAAGTGCTGAAGCACTGCCTTGTCTACCCTTGAATCTCCAAACTGCTGCCCTCCCATAGACCCATTGGTTTTAATTTCTCGTAAATCTCGTCCATTTTGGCCTTGTTTCCAGCTTCCGCTTCCTCTACCTCCTCTCTGCAACACTTTGGCGCTGGAATTACAGCACATCAATCTGGAGATTCATGACGCTCCCATAACTACAGAGGGAAGAATGAAATTGCAATTAATTCCAAATTTTAATTTTATGTTATAAACAATAAAGTTAAGCAACTGAAAAATAAGTACAGACTTTTAACTGTTGATTTTCAGTTAGAAGCCCTCCCCTTTCCCATGTCAATCCTATCAAACCTATGCTATGCTTTAGAAAAACAACCTCTCCTAACAGCTCACAGTGGAAGTTTCACTGCTCCGGTGATGAAAAGGATTGGGCCGGAGCCCAGAATAATACAGCAGCATCAGCCTCACCCCCTCCTCTGTCTTACTTCAACAGCTAGGGGCTTTGCTTCTGCAGAACAGCCCAATGGCTCATCATGTGTTACGGTCCCAGTACAGGTACAACCTTGAATTGCCTGAAAGCCTTGGGAGGCTCTAGAAGGACAAGTCCAATGCTTCTGCATATGAAGTAAGAGGAAATGTCATGCAGTTTAGACCTTGGGACAGGCTCACAGTAGTCAAAGTTAAGTAAATTCATGTTCTTCAGTATAAAATCTTTTTTCCCCCAATAAGACTTCATAAAAAATAATCTATATTTATTGTGTGAGCTAGAGGAGAGGATATGGAAAGTCAGGAATGGAAATGAAGAAGCAAGATAACTGATTTATCCCTCTTTTTAAAAGTATAATTTTCAGATTTTAGCTACAAAGTAAAAATGTAAAATCAAAGGAGCTAGGTGCTTCAGAATCGCTGTGACTGAACTGGGAGGGCAGCATCACATTTTTCTCTTAAATGTAGCCATTGATGCCTCACATGCAGTTGACATCCATGAAAGTTTTTAATTTTGCTTTAAATGCTGAAAAATCCTTTTAATTTACTTATCTTTTCTCCAAATAGCTTCTTGAAGTTTTATCTGTTTTATATAATCAGTTTGTAAAAATCAGAAACGGCTAATTGTTAAATATGGAGACATTGTTCCATGAAACATGATTCTTTAACTGACACCAAACTGTTTTCACACGTATTGTATTTTCCTATTTCAAGTGAATTTACCTGTAATCTAAAAACATGACTTTATATTTGTGAAATCTTCAGTGACATTATGGGTTTATTCATGTATAAAGTTGTGCTCACAGGTAACTGAAGGAGCTTGGCTTAAGAATGCGAACACTTCCTGGCAGAGACTCCGTTATCTGCAGGACCTACGATTC
Source organism: Cariama cristata (assembly GCF_000690535.1). Taxonomy (NCBI): domain Eukaryota; kingdom Metazoa; phylum Chordata; class Aves; order Cariamiformes; family Cariamidae; genus Cariama; species Cariama cristata. Next base: position 48,562 of record NW_009622474.1, on the reverse strand, counting down.
CCAATAAAATGTGACATACTGACTGGGGAATCTGAAGTGCTACGACAGTTTAAAAAAAAAAAAAAAAGTAGTCTTATTTTTTATTTACAGCTGGGGTTATCCATAAAATGAAGTTTGAAGGAAATTACAGCACCTAGACTTAAAGTGGTAAACATGGTTTAAGAGAAAAATGAGAATTTTTAAATGGCCTATCTCATCACCCTGGCTGTGTGATTTAGTGGCAGGAGGCCATACACAGCCTGTATTCCAGCTTCTTGCTACAAAGCCCAAATTTGGTATCCTTTAACGTTCACGGTACGATATTTGTTGATGAGAAGAACGAAGGGAACATTCTGCACTTGGAAAGCAATACAGCTTCCAAAGGAATGGGATTTCTAGTCTGAAGGAAAAGGAAAATCTGAGCCCTGATGAAAAAATTATCCTCAGGGCTGCACAGTGTCCAGCTCGTAGGTGAAGAACATCAAACATGCTATCCTGCCCCAAATACTCCTGAAGCTTGGTTGTGATTCTTGAAAAAGCTGTCTAGTAGTCAACCAGCAGCAGAATCTGCAATTTTAGGTGAGACGTCCGACCTGCCTGGTGCGGAGGGACAGGGTGATTGCCCTGGAACAGGGACTGCAAAACTCGGGAGCGAGTGGGACCGCTCAGTCTAGTGAAAAAATGTTGTGCGAAAGAGGGCCTTGGAGCTTTTTCGAGCAGAGGTACCGCTGTCTGCAGGTGCCTATTTTACTTGGGATTTATGGCCTACAATGCTATCCTGGTTGGTGTTTATGTCCTTTCATTTAAAATATGATGAGGAATCCTCTTCAGGAGCAAGAGTTGTCATCCTCCTGCTTCAAATATATTTGCTGGGAAGTTATAGCCTTCGCTGAAGAAAAGCCAGATTCTATTTTAAGTGATAGCCCACGTCTGTATTCACCTTGTAGGACGTACGCAGACCCTGTTATTCAAGCTCAGAGACTTTTTCCCCTTGTGTGTAGGATGTGAGGTAGGGAGCACCCCACACAAGTTTCTCCCAGGGACAATGCTGAGGTGGAGTGGCCTGCTACAGTGAATTTCAGACAGGTAGTGAGTTGTTTTCTGTTTATTAGGCACTCAAGATGTGTATGTGCCTCTACAAGTCTTTTCCAAAGGCTACTTTTCACTCAGCGTGACTTATGAAGGCTGGATCCTGTCATCTCCTGTGCAAACTGAGAGCCTAAAACTGAGCCTTAACTGCCTGAGAAGGTGATGTATTTCTGACAAATGTTCAATCCATCATTATTTTAGAACAAGAAGAGATCAGGAGCTTGAACAGCAGAATTACAGACTCGGAAGGTTTTGAAGACATCATTAAATTGAGAAGTCTATGGCCACATTAACTAGGCAGGAGCTGTGAACTGGCAAAAGCCTTCATTACTGAATCAATATGAGGCCATTCTCCGAAGAAGTCCTCCCTCAAGGAAGCGGCTCTAACCCTCACTGTATCTTAGGCACATGAGATTAGCAAGGAAGCTCGTTGGCAAGTGAAATACGGCAACAGGGAGTCATCTCCAGCACAGTTTCACCTGGTAAAAGCCTACATGAAGCGACTGCAAGCGTGCTACCTTTCTCATCTTTGGCAGTGACGAGTCTTGGAGTACTATGTGTTCCTTGGACACTGGTGAGTGGATAGGATGCAACATGGATAGGAGTGCTCTGCTCATCTCCATAGCTAGCACCGACAACCTGAGAATGTCCCCTTAGTCTCCTTATCCACTCCTAGCCTCGTTAGAGGTGATGAAGGTAGCACCCGTCACAACCGCCTTGGCACCACGACGTTTCTAACCTCCTCACACTTGCACCGCGTTTCTCCTCAGGATATGTTACGAGCCTTTTGCATCAGGGCCACAGTATTCCTCAGCACTACAGATGTGGTAAAGGAGCCTTCTCCCTGAGATTCCCTGTGGCAGGTGATAAGGATATTCGGATCTTGAAGGCCAAGGGAGGTTTCTGCTGCCAAGACAGAAAAAGTGCAACTCCTTATTCTAGGGCACACTGGGTTCCGGACACGTCAGCACTTGAGACACACATGAAGTGGAAAAATCCAATGACGATTTCTTGACACAAGTGACTGGTGAGTCAGCTCGGGGAGCTGTCCTGCAGGGCCTGTTGCTCACGAACAAAATCGCTGGGGGTGTGGAGGTTGAGGGCAGCTTTGGCTGCAACCCTGGATTTGTATAGTTAAAAATCCTGAGATAAATGAGCAAAACAAATAGTAAAATTGCCAGCCTTGACTTCTGGAGGGCAAATTTCAGCTTGTTGGGTGATCTGCTGGGCAGGATCATGTGGGAGACAATTAGCTGCCCCTGGGACAGCCAGTTGATCTTCAAGAACAGCCTCCTCAAAACATAGAACTGGTCCGTTCCAAATCACAGAAAGGTGAGCAGACTTGGTACAAGGCCAGTATGAATGAGCAGGACTCTCTTGACTGACCTCCAAAACAAGAGAGAAGTATGCAGAAGGTAGAAACGGGTCCAGGACTACCGGGATGGAATACAGAGACGTTGCCCAAGTCTGCAGGGGGAGAATTAGGAAAGCCAAAGCTCAGCTGGGTGTTGCAACAGCAAGGGATGTGTAGGGCAACAAAAAGGGCTCTAGTAAGTGTATTGGCAACAAGAGGCAGCCTACGGAAAATGTGGGCCAAGTACCCTGTGTGGTAGGGGGACCTACGGACAAAAGGTATGGAAAAAGGTGAGGTGTTCGATGCCTATTCTACTTTTTATTTGGTTTTGCTTTTTTATTGGTAAGATTTACCCTCAGTCTTGGGGCTAATAGCAGAGTCTGAGGGAGTGAAGCAGTAGCCACAGTAGAGAAAGACGGAGCACCTCAGCCAGTTGGATGTACACCAGGTTCATGGAAGCAGCTGGGATGCATCCAAGGGTGCTGAGAAAGCTAACCCATGTCACTGTGAGTCTGCTGCCCATCAGCTTTGACAAGTTAGGGTGATTGGGGAGGTCCCTGAAGGACAGAAGAAAAAGAAATGTCATACCGATCAGGAAGGTTGAGAAAGAAGATCCAGGGAACTACAAGCTAAGCAGTCTAACCTCAGTCTCCTTGAAGATTTTTTCCTCCTGGAAACCATTTCTGAGCTGGTGAAGTGCAAGAATTTGATTAGAAACAGACAGCATGAATTTACCAAGAGCAAACTGTCCCTGATCAGCCTGACTGGTTGATCATGGTAAGATGATTGGTTCTGTGGGCAAGGGAAGAGTAACCTTGACTTTAGCAGTTTTTCCCAAGGTCTCTGATAGTTATCCTGCCAGTCAAAATAGTGAGGTATGGACAGGATAAGCAGATGATAAGGTGCGTGGAAAGCTGGCTGACGATAGTTATCCTGCCAGTCAAAATAGTGAGATATGGACAGGATAAGCAGATGATAAGGTGGATGGAAAGCTGGCTGAGCTACCAGGCTAACCAGGTTGTGACTGGCAGTACGAAGTCTGTCTGGTGGCCGGTTGCTAGTGGCAGTCCCACTCAGGGACAGATTCTGGGGCCAACGCGGTTTGGTGTCTTCACTGGTAATGATCTGGACTATGGAGAGAGTGCACTACCAGCAAATTTGGGTGATACCAGCTTGCAGGGGAGCGGTTGATATGCTGGAGGGCAGGGCTGTTAATCAGAGGGACCAGGACAGGCTGGAGGAGTGGGTTGCCAGGAACCTCACCAAGCTCAGCGAAGACAAGTGAGAGGTCCCGTGTTGGGCATGGAATAACCCCCTGTGCTTGCACGTGCTGGAGAGCACCTTTGCAGAAAGGGACCTGGGGTCCTGGTGGACACATTGAGCATGAGTTGGCAGTTGGGGCAAATGAGGTCAACCTCATCCTGGGTTATGTTAGCAAGATGTAGCCAGCAGGTCCGGGGAAGGAAGTATTCCCCTCTATAGGCACTTGTGAGACTGCTTCTGGAGTACTGTTTTTGTCTGCCTGGCACAAGACATTGGCAGACTGTTGTGAGTGCAGCAGAGTGTCACTAAGATCACACTAGCTGGAGTACAAGAATACGACGAGAGCGTGGTGGGGTGAATATAGGGAAGAGATCCAGACTCTTCTTGGAGGTGTATGGGGATAGGGGAAGAGCTAATGGACACAAGTTGCAATACAGGAGATTCTGCATGTAAGGAAAAATATTTTCACTGTTAGGATAGTCAAATGCTGGAATGGGTTTTCAATAGATATTGTGGAATCTCAGTCCTTGGAGATACTCAAAACCTGACTGAGATTCCACAATATCTATCAGTTTGCCACCGCGGATCTACTAGAACCCTTATTGCCCTCAAAGAGCTCAAGTGTCAAAGGTGAGGCACCTACAAATTTCAACGCTGAAAGATGACAGCTGAGTTTTGATTTTGAGAACTGCAAATTCCAATGTAGAACCCTAAAATCTGTCTGAATCTCTTTTTGAATCTGGCTCTTAGTACTGAGCTTTGAAAAGCATGGATCTGTTTTCAAAGACTGCACGCTTCTCTACTGAAGTATGAAAGACCTAAGAGGGTGATTAATCAGGATTGCTTTGAGGGACATTTTCCTTCCTGTTGTCCTAAGATGAGATTGGAGGTGGTAGAAAGTGGCAGATGTTTTGGAGTGGCACTGTTGTTTTCAGGACTGTAAACTGTTGTTTTCCTTTGTGGGTTTCTTATGTGCTTAATAGTTAATGGATACTTGTCTGTAGATAGCTTGTGTCCATGACGGCAATTGGCATCTTTATGGAGTTAGGTCATAGTTGTATTCTAACTGGTGTTAGTTCCCATTTCCAAACTCTCTGCTTAACTTCGGCATTAGCAAAACTAAATCAGAATGTGACATTGCTGCACTCGCAGTGTTGTGCAGGGCTGTGTGTGGAGCTATGCATTACAAGAAGAATTGCATAAAATGAAAAGCTGACTTATATTAGTATCTCTCTGTTAAAAAGTGTGCGCATTCTAAACTTAGTGCTTGGGAAAAAAAGTCATCTGTCTCTTTATGACTGTGATCAAATTCTATACATTTTATAAGAAACAGTATGAACCTACTTTATGTCTCACTAAAATTTTAATATACGTGATACATATTTTAATGGAATATATGACACTTCCTTCTTCTGGAATTCAGTTTTGCAAAATTGATAAGGATCTCTGATTTGGCAGCAGCTGCCACAGGTATAGGTAACGGGACAAATACAAGGGAGTGGATAATCACAACCCTTATCTTAAAGAAAAACATCCAGCATATTTTTAACCTTTGATAACCGGAAGCTACTACTTGTATTTTGTCTTAAATCTAGCATTTCATCATTAGTTTGATAATGCCTCTCTCTGTGTGACAAAACAGTTGGAATAGAAACCCTCCTCTCCTTTCCCTAGTAGTATGTTAACAAATCCACACAGTGGCTTACAGTTTATTAGAAATATGGGGAAGGGGAGAATGGGATTTGCCAAATGGGGAAAGAAAAAAAATATCAGCTTTCAAGACTTGGATTAAATTATATCATGATATGTAAGAAGAATTATGTGGCTGCTTAGTTTTGTTTTAGAAGAGGTTCTGTGGTCCAAAACCCATAACATATTCAGTGCATATAATAAAAGCCTCACTCACAGGCTGGTCACAAGAATATGTTTCTACAAAAAGAGTTAAAACTAATGAGTCTTTCCCCTTAGTTAAAGAAAATAATTTTTATTTAAATAGCTTTGAAATTTCAAGATCTGCATCTTTTTATAAGTGACAATTTAAAGCCTATGATATAATTTGAAAACTATCAAACATAGAATCTTCCTAATGTGCCAGGACTTCGATTACATAAAAATACTTTGTTGGTTCATGGTAAATATTCATAAATGGTATATATATGGTATGTATATGCGCAGTATAAAACATCATTGTAAAAAAAAAAAGCTTTCTACCTCTTTATTTGTAATTAATGCCTGGTTTGGGCATATTATCTCAGTATAATTTCTGCTGTGGTGATGTCTCTGTAGGACCATCAATAGTTCCTCTACAGTGAGAACTGGAAGATAGTCTATATTAGCTGTAGTTTACTTGATCATGTCCTGGAATATCCCTAGCCTTCAGTCAAACTCATTGAATTTCTCTCCTGGTTTAGAGTGGGTAGAGGCAGCTGATAGGCCTGGAGTCATGGTCAATGGGGATCTAGTCAAAACAGTCAATATTGGCCAGAAAGTGAGTCAACTAATTTTAAAGCAGGCATCTACTTTTGGTCAGATGAATCACTCTCTAGACTCCATCGATGTAGGTATGTCAAGCTGGATGAGATGGATCCCACCTTTACATTCCCTAGATGTTTCTGCTCACTTGTTTGAGAGTGAATTGAAGCACTTCTTAAAACAGAAGTTTGCAATGCAGTTTGCATTGCAGTTGCAATTGTGACAACTGCTGTCTCAGCCTTTCTGAGTTAGCTGCAAGTCAGCAGCTTGGCATTGCCAGCTGCATAGGTGGGCTCTACCATACATGAACTCTTCATGGTCCGTACGCGAGTTGCTGGTGCATTCAGCATTTAAATGCAGTAAGTTCCTTTGGCATTCTTACTGAAAACTGACTTTAATAAAAGCCATATTTACACTTTAGAAAGCTTGCTTTTTAAATAGCTCCAGAACTTTTAAATTAAGTTGGCTGACAGATTCTAAAAAATATTCCAAGTGTTGTGAGAACTGTACCAAATCCGTATCAGGTACAAATTCTGACTGAACGTTATTATATAGTGCATGCTAAATTCTATCTGTGAATTTGTTTACTGGCATGTGAATGGAGAAACAACCTCATCTTCTTGTTGTGGACCTCCTACCACTATGTCCCTTCTCGGGAAAAGAGAGAAACATGGCAAGATTGGGTTGAAGCTGCAAATATGCTTTAGATAAAAGAGAGAGAGAGGAAAGATAAGCCTGATGGATCGACATGTACAACAAAGGGGAAATGACCCTGAACTTCTAAGCCTTTCAGCTTATTCCATGTTGTTTTCTCTAAACACCATGCCCTTTATTATCCCTGTCCCCCCATCTCAACTGGGTTGTTCGTCTAATGCCCAGTTCCTTGTTTTCCCTAGCAGTTTGCTGGTAGGTAGAGGAAGATGATGAAAGAGTGGATGGCCCAGAGCAGTCGCTGGCAGTTTGTAGGTCCTTATAGCAACCACCAGCACCATGTTTCATCACAGACGGGGTAGCCCCTAAAGGCTTTACCTTGCAGATTGGAAATGTGCCGTCAGCATGCAGAGGAAGTATGAGCAGATGTCCTCCACTGACTCTTGTTTGCTTTGCATGAATGAAGAATAGAGGAAGAAATTAGCAGAGGCGTGAAATTTAAGGAATTGGTATTCTGTTGGGTTTTTTTTTGTTAGTCATCTCTGAAGTAGCGTGACATCTGGACGGGAACTACTTTTTCCTCCTGAGTTGTATCAACAGGCAGGTCATGATAGGGATGCTTCCACCCCCTCTTACTGCAAGGCTGAAATCCTTGAGACGGGTTAATTGTTCTTCTGCTCTGCATCCCTCTGCGTAATTCTGGATGTCCTTTGCCTGGAGGAAGTCACAGCCCAGCTCAAGGTGCAGAGGCTTCCTTAGCAGTGTGGGAGGAGAAGTGGGAGTGGATTTCGCAGAAACCTCTGGTCAGGAAGCTGCCCGAGCAAGCCAGTGGGGAATGGCTGCATTCCAGAGGAGTTTCCTAATTGCTGTGCCACTGGGGCGTGCTGGGGAGCACATCCCAACCAGTGCCAAACACTCTTGTCTTCGGCTCCCTTTGCCCAAGCGCTTGGCCGAGGAGTTGTGCTTGAAGGCTCTTCCCCAATGTGGTCCCGCAGGTGAGGCAGGGGGGGAGCTTCCTCTTGTGGGAATCTCATCCAGGCTTAAGGGGTGAACTAGCAGGTTTCAAGGGCTGTCAAAATAATAAGGCTAGGATTCCTTGCCTTATGGCAAAAGTTTAGGTTCATAGGGACGTAAATATTCCAGTACCAACAGGTGCCTCACTGGAGATGGTGAAGCTCTGCAGTGCCTTTGAACCTTCCAAGAACTGATGCCAAATATCAAAAATGTCTGCCATCTCTGCACTGGGCCCAAAACAACAGGCTAAAGCAGGTTTTGTGCTAGCAGAGATTTTTTTTGCTGTGTCAATTCAATAATCTGGTTTTGCACCTGAAAGAAGCCGATGTGCTACATGCCTCTTCCCTGGACTTTAACTAATTGCAATTTGAAAAATGTTGTACAATGTCCTTAACATGGGCTTTATAGTAAGTAAACATTACATCCTGTTTACATGGTGACATCCAGTAAAACAATTATTGATGATTTGTCCCACATTTTATTTAGTTCTATTATGCACTGGATATATTTAAAGATGATTTCACTGAAACAACTTGTTACTGTGATTTAAGCAAAACTTCATGGGTTCTTTGTTCACAATCTTGTGTACTTTAGAAATTTGTACCATTCCCAGAAATAGATTTAAAAGCTAGAAAAAATGGCAGGGAATGTGAGTTTGCATCTTCTTTGCTGACTGTCTGTCTGTATCTCTATGGAATTAATTTTATGAAGACAGCAGGTTGCTCACACCAAGTAGATAAGTTTATGGGTAGAACAGAACTGTTATACACATAGGAAAAAAAGGTGTGCAAAGTGCCAGTGTTTGGAAAAGTAAAGTCAAATTCAAGTAGGAAAGGTGTCATAAATTTTAAATAGTGTAACCGTCAATAGTATGTCCATCTTCAAATCAAGATGTCAAACAGAAGTTATCGCAGGTGTTACTGAAAGAGAGTCTGTGGTGTTTGTTAGACATGAGACCAAAGTCGATAACCCAGCAGCTTCTTCTGCCTCTAGAAACTTTGGCTACATGTCCAACCAAGACCTATTTAAAGGAGAAAATTCTCCCAGCAAACAAGCTCTGCCTTGCTGTGCTGCTTGTGGAGATGACACGCTTCTGCTAGCTGGACCTCATGGAACAACTGGTAACAGTGGGCGACTGTTCTCACAAGGCCAGCTTCAGTTTTGGTGAGACACATCCATTTTCTGACAGTGGATAAATCTTGGGGCTGAGATGCCTTTTCTGCCTTTTTCCACCAACTGTGTATTCATCTGCCCCAACCTTCCCAACTTCTGCCAGTCTGCTCTAATACCTGTCCCTGTCCCTGTGTCCTGTTCCCGTTCTCCTCAATTAGCCAATCCTAATTTAATTTATCAGGTTGTTCATCTGGGCCCTAATCTCTTTGTTTAGTAAAATATAAATACCTCTACCCTCTTACTTATTTATGGCCAAAATCCTAGAGTAACAATCATAACTCTTTGCAGTGGAATCAGTATCGTCATTAGTGACATAAGTAGTAGTCCTCCAGGAATGAATAAATAGACTGACCTTGTGTCTCACGTAATAAATATCCTATATAACCCTTGAGTGACTCCACCTAAATACAATGGAATTTAGTTCTAGAATCACCGTAAGAACAAAATAAATGACAGGGTGTTGAATGTCGGGATCCTGCTCTCAAGAGCATGGATTTTTTTCTCCTGGGAAAAGAGTAGAGCAGTGAAATGAGGGAGGACAGAAAAGAAGAAAGAAAGGGAGTAGACATGTTCTCACCTGCATGTCTCATTTAAAAATTTAATCAGTTTTAATTAAGCAGGAGATCTAAAATCAATAAAGCAAGATAGTATGTAATAAGGCATTGTTTGTATAGCTCACAACAGCAGTAAGGAAACTATTTCGCCTGGTCTCTTAAAGAAGCAGGGCTTATGAAATCATGCTGTTCACCTGTCTGTGTCAGCCCACCCCCTCAAAGTAGCGTTTGGCCAGTTTCAGCCGTGCACCACAAGCAGAGGTGTCGCAGCCGCTG
>NW_009622474.1:7427-38706 GCF_000690535.1 Cariama cristata | reverse complement strand
GTTGGGAAGAGCCGGTGAGGTGGGCTTACGGCAGGGGCTGTTTTGTCAGAGTCAACAGAACTAGCTGTAAAATCGCAGCCTAATCCTTGGCTTGGCCCAGCCGCTGTCTCCTCCTGCTTCCTCGTACCCCATCTACTCCAGCTGTCATCCAGAGGCTTGGACCTGGGCAGCTTCCCTGCTCTTCTTTTCATGAGTTTGGAAATACGCTCTTACAGGCAGGTGAACACCGCTGAGAGAAAGACTTCGTGTGAGTTTCTCTCTTAGTGGACACCAGAAAATTCGGGTAAGTAGTACGATGCAAGAAAACTTGAATCGGGGTTTGGCCTTCTTAGATGTTCAATCAATCAGGCTTAAGAGACAAATCCAAAAGGAAAACAGGTTTCCTTAGATGGATTTTCACTGAACTGTGTTTTAATTAATCTAACTTTCAGCTTTGGTTTCCAGCAGGACAATTACTACGCACTAGAACGACAGCTTTGGTATCCTTCTCCTGGGAGATGATCAGCTCCATTATTTAAATAATCAGATGAAATCTGGGACCAGCAAATTTTAATTTCATACTGAATTAGAATACCATGTCCAGTTTTAGACACCAGACTTGAAGAAAGAAGAGAATCAGCTGGACACAGTCCAGAGGAGAGCGAAAAGAAAGATCAGAAGTGTAAAAATTATAACCTAAAAGAAAAATTTGAATAAATTATGTTAGTTTAGTCTGACACAGAAAAGATAGAGTGAAGACATTATAACACAAGAGGTTGCTCCAAGGAGGACGAGAACAATCTATTTCCCTTGCCTGTGTTTGATAGAACAAGAAGTAATAGGCTTAAATTACAGCAAGGAAGATTTATTTTAGAAATTACAGAAAACTTTAATGGTGAGGATAGGGAATAGATTGGTTGGCAAGCTTTTGGAGTTTCCATCTCCATTGGAGATCTGTAAGATCAGAGTACGTGAATAACTGCTTCCTGGAGGCAGGAGGATGGATTAGGTGTCTTCTAGAGGTCTAGTTCTACTGTATATTTTACTCTATTAGTAAAACTGTAGTTTAAAAGATAGGCTTCATGTACTCTTCTTACCCTATCTCATCCTTGTCTTCAAGCAGTGATAAAATCCTTTTGTAGAAAAGAGAGTAAACAATGCTATTACTCCAGTGAACTTGTAATGAAAAATGGAGATACATCTTGGAATAAAGTACTTTTTGATATACCTTCATTTAGATAATTGCACAGAAGTACTTGGAAAGTTGGCTGTAATAGGGGAAAAACATATAATGTGATAAAATTCATTTGTTTAAAATTACTTTTTCGGCACCTGTTACTGTTGTACTGAATGATACCACTGTAGATCACCCATGTGGGAACTTCAGAAATCAATTGAATAAAATTGCCCTAATTTCTTTCAGAATACTAAATATAGTTTTACATTTTTCTGTTATCATTCCTTCTATTTTAAAGATTTCATTTAACTGGAAATATTCGAATTAGCACTTTAGTTCTCAAAAGTCATATGTATCATGTGAAATCCATTAAAAAACTAAAGGGACAAAGTAAAGCATAGATGTTTCAGAGAGAACTTTAGAAGTCCCTATTACTGTCTTTGTGGTTGAATCCTCCAGAATAAAATGGTTGGGCCAAGGAGGCTGACTAATGACTCGTAAGGCACGATTCTCAAACACATGCTCCAGAGACAGAGTTTTGAATCTATTTGGTTAATTCTGGGCAGTCTTTATTTTTTACAGTTTGCATTGTAACTTGAAGGCAGTTTGTTTGCATTGCCTGTAATTTGACCGGGACATAGCACTTCTACTGCAGAATGTCACTGAGATTTGACTCAGCTGTTCTGTTTCTTGAATATTTGATTTTTAAATAGTTTAGTCTGTTCAGCTGTGGAAGGTCTTCTTTGGGCAAAACCAGGAGCAGGAAAGCGGGTATAAATTCAGGGCAGCAGTGCCCAACTGAAGGCACCTTGCCAGCTAGCTGGATCCTCTTTCCCCTTTGGCTGCTTCGACCTCAGGACATGTTGATCCTGAAGAAGGGCACCGTCAGCCGTCAGAGCTGAGCAGCGAGCTACCCCTGGTGCCACGGAGCCGTGCTAAGCTGGGCCTTGGGTTTGGGCTGGTGGGAACCACTGTCTGTCCTGCCACGGGTTTCTCAGGTGTAGACCTGGGGAGACCACCGTACCTACCGGTTCCAGATTTATGGTATATGGGCTGAATGTGGCTGCTTGGACACTTCACCTCGCCCCAGGCTTACTTCAAACCTTCTTCCTTCCTTTCGCTTTCTCGTCAGAGACAGAGGTATGTATACCTGCAATGGGACCAGATATGGGTACATGTATATGACGTGTAATCCTCTTCTGCCATTGAAATAGCTATGTTTGGGTCCAGTTATGTCAGAATTTAGGTGACTTTACAAGGCTGCAACAGTAGAAATTGATGCACTGAAAGGATGTGTCCCCAGCACAAGAAGAACATGGACCTGTTGGAGCGAGTCCAGAGGAGACCACAGAGACGATCCGAGGGCTGGAGCACCTCTGCTGTGAGGACAGGCTGAGAGAGTTGGGGTTGTTCAGCCTGGAGAAGAGAAGGCTCCGGGCAGACCTTAGAGCAGCCTTCCCGTACCTAAAGGGGCTGACAAGAAAGGTGGGGAGGGACTTTTGACAAGGGCAGGGAGTGATAGGACAAGGGGAAATGGCTTTAAACTGGAAGAGGGAAGGTTTAGATGAGATATGAGGAAGAAATTCTTCCCGGTGAGGGTGGTGAGGCAGTGGCAGAGGTTGCCCAGAGAAGCTGTGGCTGCCCCGTCCCTGGAAGTGTTCAAGGCCGGGTTGGATGGGGCTGTGAGCAACCTGGTCTGGTGGGAGGGGTCCCTGCCCGTGGCAGGGGGGTTGAAACGGGGTGGGCTTTAAGGTCTCTTCCAGCCAAACCATTCTGTGAGTCTATGATGTAGCCACTTAGTCAATGAAAAGGAAACTGAGCCAAAATTATGAAGGCTTCACTAAAGTGTAAATGTTAGACTTGGACACCTATGCTCCTGCAGACATACGTGCCCTGTAGATTTCAGCACAGGGTGGAGTTATCTGAAATCAACTGTAAATAAAATTGGTCAGCTGTTGGAAGACATCTGGCCTCAGTCATAGGCAGCTCTGTCCGTAAAAGTTTTTGGCGAGATGCTCTACCTTCTCAAAACCATGTAGCTTCTGCTGTTTGAAGTCAATGGCTTCATGCAAGCTCAATAGGACCTTGCCACTGGTATTTTTCAGACTGCGACCCACAGCAAATTCCTGGAACATGTTAAAACACTGAGTGTTAACAAGACAAAAGTTCACAGTTGTCCATAAAAAAAGATAAACAGTGGCCCAGCTGGCTGGGGATCTCTGCACCATTCAGCAACTTGTTGACATGCTTAAATTTCTCGTGGCTCTAACTCTTAAGAACATGTGTTCATATGAAAAACACATTAAAATGAAAACAAGTTTAATAAACAGTCAATTTTTTATTTGAGAAGCTCAAAAGGAAATAGGTAGTTGCAAGACGCAAGAATCTTCACAGATTTTTTGTTATATTTTTAAAACCAGCACCTCTATTCTGGGCATTCGTGTTCTCTAATGGAGATCAGGCACATGTTCAAAGCGGTTTTGCAGGTACGTTTCCTTACATTCAATAGACACAATGGATTTTAAACAGTTTCATAGCAACGGATGGTTCATGATGGCCGTTAACCTAGATAGCTGAGTATCAGTTTGGTGCATCCTTAATGGTCCATAATGGTCTGTGGGTAAAAAATTCTTTCTCTTAATCAATTCTGGAGAGGTGTTTTTTGGTTTTGTTGTTTGGTTTTTTTTCTCTACACTTTGTTTTACAAAGCAGGTTCATGTGAAGTTTTGCATTCAGGAAAAAAAGTTCATACCCAAGAGCTTTAAGGGAAGAGTGTTTACCACAAAAAAGATTTATGTTTCTCTGGAATGTAGTACCCATAGTATAGCTTAGCAGGTGATAAAAACTTTTTAAAGTTGAACATATACCTTCACAGCAGCTAAAGAGACGTTCCTAAATAGTAGAGATTTTTAAATGACTGTGACTGTACCTGTTGGAACTCAAAAAAGCAGTTTCACATTCTGTTTTTAATACTAAACTCCTTTATGCTGCTGGGACATGTCATATCTCTTCTGCTGGACAAAATACTGCCAATGCCATGGTAGAGGAGGAAATCGCTGCAATACCTGATGGATGGAGCTGGCAGAAAGCCCCGGGACGAGCAGAACCCAAGCGCTCCGGGAAGCGCAGAGCTGGGAGGTAAGGATTAGTGCTGGGGTGCTGCGTCCCCGAGAGCCGCAGATGTCGCGGCATCAGCAGAGACTCCTGGTAGAGGCATGGCGCTTGCTGTGTGAGGAAGACAGTACGTCTTGGAGGAAGTTACACCGCCTGTCAGAGTGGCGCGGGTTTGGCATAGGGACCTCACAGCCCCCGATCGCATAGACCGTCGTGTCAGCACCGTATCTGCGCTAGGGCTCCTCATTTACCTGCCCCACACGTGTGCCTTCCCTGATGTACCCGTCTGGGAAGGCTTTTGCAGCACATGTGTGGGCTTAATTCCATCCCAGAGACTCTGCTAGGGTTTACTATATAGTAACATAAACTCTGTTTTAACAATAACACTTTAATATATTGTGGTGTGCTACATGATATCTCAGACTGATTATATGTGATGTATATTTGCATGAATCTTAATGAGACTTACAAAAGTAAGAGGCAAATTTTAGAGGAAATTGGATTAAATGGCTTAATTCTCCATAGCTAAAGACTTAAAATTTTAATCAAGTCTCGAGTCTAAGACTAATAACTCTTAGACTGGATGTTTAAAATGACTAAAATTTAAAACCAAATATGTATAATCTAATGTGCATTGTCACCAATATATTTGTATAGCACTAATTCCTAGACGTACGAGCATTAAAATGACAAATCTCAAAAGTCAGCCCTGGCCTTTCCCAAAACTCTGGGCTGGATTTTGTTGTGCATTTTTGCCCAGCTGTAGCTGGGGTGGCATACTGCGCTCCGGCAAACCCCCTCGTCCCCGCGCAAACTTCTGTAGGACGCCGGTGATGAACTGCCTTGGTGCGGTTCTTGTGCCCGATGGTAGGGCCATGCGGTACCAGTCCTTGTCGTGCTTGATGTGTGGGACAGGCAGCAGGGTGTTTGGTTCTCTCTTACCCGCCTGATATGCAATCTTTACAGAAAAAAAAAAAAAGGTGGGTTTGGATTGTGGTCTGTTACTCCCCATGTCTGTGGTCACAATGCCTTCCCACCTACTCAGGACTTTATAAATGTTACAAAGTTTGTGGATTTCAAAGTTTCCTTCAGTTTGGGGTTTCTTTTCCGCCTGGCTCCCACAGTTCTGGGGGACTTTGCATTAGACTGACTGGATCATTTAAGGGCGGTGGAAGTGGTGAGTCCATACCTGTTCGTACCACACAGCAGGTTTTGATATTGGCCATCATGTACCTGAAAATGAGCCGGACTTTTAAAAAGCCTGCCTGTACTAGATGTTTTGTTGGTGGTTGTGAGCTGATGAGGGGTTGTCTTGGCCTGGCAAAAGGTATTTGTATTTGTTAATTGGAAAGGAGACAATAAAACCTTCTGAAAGTTTATTTGTTGGATTTATGTATCTGTAGAGGATCATGAGAATGCTTTGGTGATAAACAGTAGGAAACTTTTAATAAGGCATTTTTGAAGTTAGGCAATTTTGACTACAATTTTAATAACCTTAGTGAAATCATCATAATTCTAAAATTATTTAATAAGTTTTTGTGACCGTAAGACATTGCTAATATAGAATTATATAAAAATTAATGAATTTATGTTTGGTCAATGAAATAAGATATTCTGGAAAGTGCTGTGGAATACAAAAGTATATAAGCTAAACAGTTTAAGTTTCATGATGCTGAAGAAATAATTCTTCAGACCTTTTCCCAGGATGACACCTTTACTTTCTGCGGATCAGCTTGTCCTGTCAGGGTAAAGGTGCTGCGTCTGTAGTGGGGATAAGAAACCTCTAGCAATGCCCTGCTTTCACTCTACTTTTGGAGTTATTTTTAATCACATGTGAGACTAGCAGAGGTAGTAAGTGTCCATTAAACTTCATCCAATCTCAGCTGAGTCTGGTGGTCAAAAGTCTTCAATGTCTCTAAGACTTCCGCTGTTCTGCTAGATTTGGTTGAAATTGTCCAAGAGGTTGAAAAATTACCAGGGAAAGCAGGGTAATCGTGGAGTGAATGGACGATGAGCTTGCATAAACCTCATTTCCTTAGGACGTTATACAGCGAGGGGAACAATCTGCTGGATGGGGGCATCGTCACTATTTAGCAGTACAGATGTTTTGTTTCAGTTGTTAATCTTACTTGTGGAGAGAATATTCAGTTTGCTTAACAGAAAAAATACTAATCGCTCTTCATCATGCTTGGCTTTTTCCTTGGAAAACATGTAAGAGTTAAACTGAATATATTCCACCTCGAGCTAGCTGTAGTTAGCATTTCTGATCAGAACATCCAGTTCTTTCTTCTCTCTTTCCTTTTAAAATTATGTTTTTATTTCAACCACTTTCTACCAGCAGGCAAAGCTGCTGTTACACTCTACCCAGCTGTGAAATCAATATGATTTTCATTACAAAGATAACAGAAACTCTCTTAGAAAGACTGTGAATTGCCAAAGGTCAAATAACAGTCAGTGGCAGAGCTTAGAATTTAGATGTACTAATTAAAAAATCTCGTGGTATAAATATATTAATGAAATGCACCCTGAGAAATGTTTGCATTTAAGATGGCAACAATTTTAAACCATTACATTGTTTCTCTAAGTACTGTAGTTCATGTAAGTCGCATCCAAATGTGACGGGTTCTTTCTCCGGTTTATGATCGTTTCTTATAAAATAGGTATTAGCTCTGGTTTCTTTTTTTAATTCACAGTTATTTGAGCTGGATTAGATTAGCAAGTGTAACAGTCACAGAAGAGAGAACATATCTAGTGAGATTTCTGTCGTATTGGACTCTAAAAATTACACCTAGACGGAATGAATGGGGGCACCACTTCTTTCTGTGATGGGGGATTCACCAGCACCAAGAGGAGGTGCACAGTCGAACTGAAAGCAGCCCTGGAGTCTTTCAGCCAGAGCAGCCAGTTCTATTTAAATTAAAATCAGCATTTTAAAATAAATGTTACTACTCTGCCTGAGATCGACCTTGATCTCTTCTTATTAAACCTTCATTTTCCAGCAGTTAGGTTACATCTGCCTCATTATGGACGAAAACAACAGGAAATCAATTATTTTGTTACTTGTATTTGTTTGATATTCCTCTCTCCCACCTCTCTATTTTTATTGAACTTCTGTCTTTTATATGCTAAAGCAGTGAACTCAGCTTGCCGAATGCTGCGGGTTTGAATAGCAGGAGTTCTTTGCCCTGCCTTGCTGCTGGAGGCTTTGACGTTGCTGGGCTCCCTCTGCTGGATTGTGCCTATGAATTTTTATTCCCTCGGCTGCCCTGATACCCAGGTTCTCTAAACAAGCAATCACACTGCCTTAATGAAAGAGGTATAAAAAGTGGGAATGCTGCCTTTTGGTCTCAGATGACGTGGAAGGTGACGGTTGTAGGCGTGGAAAAATCCTCTTGTCTGGCAGCTCAGAGCAGCTGCAAAGCTTTGGTGGGCGTTCGAGGAACAATTATTTACTATCTCTGGAACAAAACCAGGTGGACACTGAATAACCTTCTTTAATTTGTACAACTTAGGATGATGTTGATGCTCGTACTCC
This sequence comes from Cariama cristata, assembly GCF_000690535.1. Taxonomy (NCBI): domain Eukaryota; kingdom Metazoa; phylum Chordata; class Aves; order Cariamiformes; family Cariamidae; genus Cariama; species Cariama cristata. The sequence goes on along the minus strand of NW_009622474.1, from coordinate 30,901 downwards.
GGTAAGCGCAACAGTACCCTCGGACGTCCCGTAACGCTGGGAGTGCCTCGGGCTCGGCGGCGTGGTCCTCGTAACTCGCCCCGTCCTGTGTTGAATCGTACAGAGTCGCTGCTGGGCCAGCGTCTGCTCCGCGGGGACGGCACACGTGCTCTCGGGTGGGGTGTCAGCCCCACGGCAAGGCAGGGACGGCCCAGTCCTTTCCCACCTCCACGGCAGTGAGGCGAAAAGGACGAAGAGCAGTACTCCAGTTTTGTTTCTAGAAGTGATTTTGGTCTTCGTGGCCTTTGACTTTGGGGGGTGTTTGGGGCTTGCTCTCCTGCTCACCTTTCTCCCACTGCTGTCACATGGTGAACCTGGCTTTGTCCTCCTTCCCTCCTTCCCTCCCTCCCTCCTTCCCTCCCTCCCTCCTTCCCTCCTTCCCTCCTTCCCTCCTTCCCTCCTTCCCTCCCTCCTACTCCCATGTGCACGTACACTTTCTTTTACAAAGAAGTTGCTTTTTAAAACCATTTCTAGAAGAACAAACTGGTTACAAGAATAAATTTCCAGTTCCTAAAACCTTCTGTCCTTCCTGTTCAGAAGAAAAGACAGATGTTTAACACGTTTTGCTTTTGCTAAAATAATAAAAGCTCGTGCTGTTGAAGAAATATTCTTCCTTAATTTAGCGAGGCCTAAGCAAAACCAGCGTCGCCGTTTGCGGGACGGGTTGTCCTCGGGTGAATCCCCGCCGTCGAAGGAGGTCGGGGTGGTGACGGTGCTGCTGTCGGTGGGGCTGGGGAGGGCTCCTGCCGAAGGGACCCTCTGCCCAGGAGCTTCCAGGATCGGGTTGGGAATCGTTTGCCTGAGATGCCTATTGAGTTACAGCAACGAAACCCCTTGTCTCGGCAGGAGCCCACCCCATATGCCTTGGGAACGTTCCCGAGCAGAGTGTTCCCTCCTGGGGCCCCGGCGAGCTCGGTCGTGCTCCCCTTACCCCCTTCAGTGGGACAAATCCAGCGGCCCCTGAAGTCGGTGAGGAGATTCAAGTTGTCTTTAGGGTGCTTTGAATAAAACCTGAGATGAAGTTTGCATATTTTAAGTGACACTGGTGGAATTATTTTCTAAAGTTATAAATGTTAGCTTATTTGCCGGTTTCTTTATTCCAAGCAACCTGTTTTCCTCCATCGTATGAAGAGCAGTGATGTGAAATGGAAAAGGAATATGTTTTTATAGCAGGATTTGACTTTGTGTACGTTACTGCTATTTCCTAAGTTTTTCCAGAGAAGGACTGGAATGAGCTTGCGTTGGCATTCCGTATAATAGTAATTCAAATGCAAATGTATATGTTGATCAGATCTTTTCTCCAATATGTGATCAGCTCATGGGAAGAACTGTGGAAATTTTATAGTCGATACGGATAAAGAAAGCTCCAATTTAAGCTATTGTACTTCTCAGTCAATTCTGGTCATTCTTTATTGCTTTCTGGTCACATAACAAATTTAATAGAAAAATAATCTTTTGCAAAATAACTTCTTATATGTAAGAGAAGAAGAACTGGGCTTTGCCAAAAAGAAACCCCCCTCAGATCCCAGTGTTTTTCCAGACTGTATTTCTTTCTATGCTGGAAAATTTTCTTTTCACTCCCATTCATTTTCACAGCAGATTTTAATTTTTCTTTTGGAAAGAAAAGAAAAAGAATAGGACATGTGGGGAGTGAGGAAGAATGAAGCTACAAACTAAACAGACGAAAGATACTATTTCAAATAAGCATATTTATGATAGTGGGAGGGAAACTTAGATCAAACAAGAAGAAAAGACTGGAGAGGATCTACTCTGGATTCCACTGATGTGGTAACAGCTATTATTACAGTATCCGGCTTTTTGAATTAAATATTGATAGAAATAAATGAATAAAAGACTGAGTAAACTGAAATGTGTGTTCTGCCTTCCTAGAGCTTTTTTTCAGCTTCTGGAGTACCAGAATCAACACCCTTTTATACAATTAATAGTATTAAATAACAACATCAGCTGACAGGAAATAAGAAAGTTCCTATGGCAACTAAAAATAAGCACAGGAGGAAAAATGCACGAAATGCTGTCAGCAGACAGCATAAAAGGCAGCTCTATGTGGATAATAGAACAAGAGCATACGCAGAAATCCTGCTTGTAAACATACACGTTTCGATAGCTTTTACTGGTAGTTGGTTTGGTTTGGTTTGGTTTTCCCCCAAATGGGAACGTGGTACCTTGGTTACAGCATCTACTTATCAATATCTGAAGTTGTTTGGCAGAGCTGGGCTCCTGGTTTACGGCCTGTGGAACACAGGGACAGAGCCCCGCGTCTTCGGGAGAGCAGATGTGTCCCCTCGGGTTCCTACACTGTTTAGGAAGCCGTTGGGTGCTTCACGTCTCGTGCGCGTCTGCCGCTTTCCCTCAAGGTTACTCTTTGGACCCTGCATCCAAAATGTTTGAGAAAAGTTTTTGATAGGAGCAGAGGTGCAAAATGGCTGGTAGAAGTGTGACCTGTGGAAGAAATAGGGCTGTACACATCGTGTAGACACTACTTCCATGCGCAGCTGCGTTCATTTAAAGTTATACGGCGCTTGTGAAGGTGTGGATGATAAAATCCCCAGTGGAGGGGAAACCTGAGCGTGCAGCTGCCCCGCTGAGCCTACGGCTGCTCCTTTCATCTCGGCGGGAGAACTTGTTCTGAAGGCAATTTAACTCTTGAAATTCCTGGGTTATCTGCTCTTCCTACCTATCTGATCTTCCTACCTTCACCTCTCTCATAAAAAAGCAAAACCTTCCCCCACCGGACCTGTGCAGGGCACAGAGCCGCACCGTTTCCCCTTCGCCCTCCGTGCTCCCAGGTTGTTGGTGCCCCTACGGACCCATCCAGCCTCCCCCTTCTGATACACAGGTGTAGCTGTTTTCATGGTGAAGCTCTTCTGCTGAGCAATGCTCCATCTCCACGCAGGACCCTGCCGCAGTGGCTCTGCTCACCGGGGCTCGGTGGGGAGATGGACCCGCGGTCGGTGTCCTGGCCAGCTCGGGAAACTTGGTGTCCGAGTGGGAGAACGCTCAGCCCTGCAGATAGCAATGGGATTGTGTTTCTCCCCTGTTAATTCTATCTTGTTAAGTGATAAAAATGAGTTTTTTAATGTCAACCCTGATGTTTTGAGGTGGTGTGGGAGAATGCCAAAGCAGGACCAAAAGCAAGGGCTGGGAGAAATGTGGTCGGACTGCCCTGATGCCAGTAGGGGCTTTTATCTTTACTCAGGACGTTTGTAATTGCTGATTGCTGACCCAAATTTTGAATTCACCACTCCAGTTGTAAAAGGCAGCTCCATTGTTCCAAGGACAACTTCATTTTCAGTCTTAGTATTACACAACTGAGAGGACCTCCTGGGGCAGGAAGCCCACTACTCAGCTATGGTGGGCAACTATATCATATAGTTGCTTCCATAAATTAATTTGAATGTGTTCCTATATATATATGTATATTTATATATCCTTCCCACTCCTGCTGTGCCATGCCTATATGCTAGTGTATCGCAGACGTAACCCATCATTACGTGACTCAGGCTGCAAGTCGACGCCTGTAAGCGCAGGCAGACACCAGCCGCTGACCCTCGGTAGCTCGCCCCGCGGTTTGGGTGGGTACCGGCCGTCGTGAGCAGCTCCTGCCCCTGCCCCTGGCCTTGCGCTGCCTGCGAGTAACCCCACGCACAACTCCGGAGAAACCGAGGGACTGATCGTTAGGTAGCCCACAGCAAAACCTCAGAAGCTAGATGGTAGAGTCGCTCAAAGGGAACCACTGTCTGAAACTGGCTGACAAGAGCAAGCGTAAACGTGTTGTGTTTGGCTCTGGCGTAATTAGCACAGCAAAGAAATTAGCTGTCTTCTGATTGAGTAAAGGTGTATACCACACACAAGTACTCCAGCAAACAGAATGCTTCTGAAATTATCTGAACCGGGATGTCACTATAAAGGGAAATTGCACATTATATTGCAACAGAAATTCAGGGGATGGCAGCGGAGTGTTGGCAATTACCTCCGGATCCGTAACAAACTCATTCTCATTCGCGTCTTGGCTACTGGCGCGGAGCAGCCTGTGTCCGTGGGAGCTGCGGGTCTCGCCTTAGGGAACATTTGGTCCCGGAGCCACGAGTCCCCGGCAGCGGTGTCGGGCAGGTGCAGCGCGGCGCGGGAGGGAAGGCGGATGGCACAACTCCTTCGGTCCTCCCCTCCTCTCCGGGAGGACCCCCGGCTCTTCAACAGCTGGAGGAACTTTCTGACCGCCCCCCCGGTGCTGCTGCAGAGCTGGGTGATTACAGAGATTACACTGATGAGATGACAATGCAGTTTTTCCTACTCCGCTTGTCAAACGCTGCAGCTCATCCCACCTTTTATTCACGGCAGATGGTAGATCTGCAGAGTGTGGGAATGGGTGCTGCAGCAGTAATCCTCTTTTTTTTCCCCCGACCCCACAGCTAGGATATATTCGTCACCTTGTGTGAACTGGCAGGGCAGTAAAATAGACAGCATGTCTGCTTTGTGCCAGTCAGACTTGACATTTAGTTTACCCTCTCATATTCAATAGCTCTCTGATAACGGAGCTGAAAATAACAACAACCAACGAGAAGCAAACAGCGTCAGTGACCTCGTAGTATTTGTTCCTTGGGTGAACAAATATTCTCGGTTTGCGGAAGAATCTCAAGACAAGTATTAGGAAAGAAACAGAAGAAACTAAATATATAGTTTGAATGTTTGTACTAAACACATTCTAAAGAAGACATTGGGATTGAAAAGTTTAGGTTGGGTTTTGTTTTGTTTTTCAAACACATTTTTAAAAGTAGAAAATGTCAATGTATCTTTTAAAAACTGAGTTTAGTTGTAACACAGAATGAACTAAGGCATTGTCCCTAACACCTGTAAGACCTCTGCTAAAGCCTGCTTTTAGTGGCTCAGAACAAGACTGCTGAAATGCTAATTGCTCAAAATGCCAAAATTTATGGAGGCTTAGATTTTTAAAATATCTACAAAGCACAAAAACCAGTTTTCATTTGAAAAATGTGATTCAAACAATGCAAATGCTCAAAGAATTTCAGAAGTCTTGTCTGTGGAAGGGATAAATGAAAGGTCATTCTTCTCTCCTGTGCCATTTGCCATCTTTTGCTCTAATGAAGTCCAGCTCCGTTGAACCCGGTGAACTTTTTGACAGAAGTACTTGGCTTACCTCCGCTGATGGCAACATTTCTCCTCTAGCAACAGCGACAACTTTTTCGGCAAGTGTGACTCACTCAGATCCGTCCATCCAACACTGGCCACTGGGTAGACCCAGAAGGTGAGAGGGAGCCCGGGTGGATCGTCGCTATTTCAGCCAGGTCAGTCGTTGAACCCGTCCGTCTGGCGTGGGATGGCGGAGGCAGAGGCACTCACACAGGGTCTGAAGCTTGGGTAACTCCGGGTGGTCGAGTATGTGAACAAACTCCTGGAGAAAAACACTTTTCAGCTGGAGCGAGGAAGTGAAAATGGGAAAAAGAAAGAGAAAATGGGAACGCCTTTGCAATATTAATGTGTAGTGTAATGGATTTTTCCTTTGTAGAGTGACTGGTGTTCTACTAAGAACCTTATGATAACAGATCTCTTGTTTAGTGGATCGCTTGCAGGTTATGATCGCCCATTCTCTTTGCTTCACTGATCAGTATTTCAACGAATGTGTATATAATGAAGTTACATTGGTTGGTTGTGGATAGCACACTTGGAATAAGACGCTTTACAGTGACTTTGTAAGCACTCAGAACAAAAACTTTGGAGACCAAATACAACTGGACGGTGTACATCCAAGTCGTCGGTCTGTCTCTGTATGGGAGATCTCTCAGAAACAGAAGGAAATTCTGAAATCAGTGGGTTAAGTGTTCTGTTGGCGTAGCTGTCCTGCTGGAAAGAGCTTTTCTCATTAAAAACAAATGTAAAGTTGCACATGAAGCTGTTTCTCAGCTAATTTAGAGCAGGCTCTTTCATGTGCTTATTCCTAAGGGATGCAAAACATTCTTGGTTACTACTGAAATGAAAAATGAAATTGTTTAGTACCTTGCAGGACTGAGCCACCGGTAATCAAGGCTGATTGCACGTTCTTGGGACCTCAGGCAACGCAGTAATGCCATCTACTCAGTGACCTGCTATACGTAATAAATACAGCCTCTCACTGGAAACTCATTGCGGGTGTTTAATCTGAAAATAATCAGAGATATTTTATTGTATTAGTAAATTAAAAATATTAATTCATTGCACCTTCAAAATTGAGAGTACGTTTCATTTCACTTTGAGTACATAGTTTTTTTCCTAGTTCAGTACATTTCTGCTTCTTCAACAAGTGTAATTTGGAAGAGGAAAAGAAATACATGAGTGATGCATTGAAATCAATCATGATAGCAAATTTAATATCCAAAAAGTTATTCAGATATTCTGGAAAAACACCTAAGTGATGACAAAATGTGGTGCAATGGTTAGTACTCATTTGCTATGTTGAAGTCAGAAATATGCTATAGCTTAATCTTCCTCATGATTATAAATGGCTCTTGACTTTACTGGCAAGTCCAAACTATACCACAGCTTTTGAGATAACCAGGCTATCTTGCTCATGCAGCCTAAACGCACGTGGCAGAAGGGGATATGACATGCATAAGTCACTGTCCAGAGCCCAGCGCAGTGCATAAATATCCTTCGCGTAGCACAGGACATATTTATAATTTTATACTCAAGTACGATAAGGAAATTTTTCAAAAAAGTCTAGCAGGAGTGTTTGAAATCTTCTTATTGTAAGTCACAGGATTAATTTATTAAACGTGGGCTCCAAATCCCTGTTCGAAGTTCAGGCCCTTCAAGGCTGGGCACGCAGGGCTACCTGGTGCCGGGGAATCTCCGGATCACAGAGGACACGCCGCAGGGGGGAGGCTGCCAGAAACCTCCCTTTTTGTTGAAGGCTGTGGCGGTAAGAAGGATGAAGACCTTTGGGGCTTGCGTCCGTAATCAGTTGCTGATGGTTTGAGCTGAGGAACGGGGTCTCCAAGGTGCCAGCTTGCCCAGCGAGGGGCACGAACTGGAGGAGAGGAGGTAGGAAGCCCTCGGGGGAGCCGTCGGGTCCCTCAGACAGGACAGGTCCCTTGGGCTACACCTGCACTGCTAAACCAAGGGAGACCAGCGAGGGTCCTTGGCCCTTTGGCCACCAGGCATGGGCTGCCCACGTCCACACTTCATGGCCCCTGGCTCTGCCTCTCTTCCAGATGCCCTGCGGCATCCCCGTGCCCCGAGTTCTGAGCTGGTTTGCGTTTGCTTTTGTGAGGTGGAAGTGTCTGAAGTGATGCTGCTGCGGTGGCGTGAAGCTGAAGGTACCGCCGGGGCACGCGGGGGGATGCCCGGGGTGCACGCTCTGCTGGGACAGCGGCGGGGACACCGTCGGGTGGAGGCAGGGCTGGGGGACAGTGGAAAAATTAAATAGTGTGGATGATCCCCAGCCTGGTACCTTGGCCCTCTTATTTACCAGGTGAGAGACTCTAAACCAAAGTGGCTGCCTAGGGTAAAGGTTTAGCCTGACTTTTTTTCTCAGCTGTTACCCTGCGTGCGTGGAAAACCTGCCGGTAAAGAGGACTGCTTTGTGAAATTACATCAAGGAGGGATTTTTACTGTTTGTCGTTGGATTGCATTTTGGTGCTAAATCACATCCAGCCCGGAAAGATGTCAGGAAAAAATGGAAAGCGTGTCACTGCTGTCATCCTGAGTTTTGTTTACATTTCTTTACATTAAAGCTCTGATTTCTGTAGGAGTTTTGAGGTTGATCTTGTTCTTGTCTCTTCTAGGTTTCAGGAATATATTGTTAGGTGCTCGAGACCTGTAATCAAGTCTCAGTGTTGCTTGTAGTGTATTTACATATTGTAAAATCACGTGGTCTAAATGATGCTCCTAGGAAAGCATATCAGCACTTAAAGCCATGAGATTATAATTTTCAGTTTAGCCATCCTGCATTTTGTTATTATTTGCATGTGTTAACATTATGTATTAAAAAAAAATGTTAAAGGGACACAAAGCTTTGAAAGTCAAGCAGTAAAAGATAATTCTGTTTTTTTCTGACTTTAATCTGTGGAATTTTAACTAGCTTCCTTTGGGTTGGTGCATTGTGATCAGTCTTTAATTAAGAGAACACATACTATTTTTTTGTCCTTGCTGATAGACCTCTTCTGCTGAAACCCTTTAAAGTCAGGCACCTGGCATGGAAACGTGCTTCATATGGATGGCCCGTTAATGAACTCAGTATTTGATTTTATCCTTGTGTTCGCTGAGCATCCAATGCCTTATTCATTTCACATTGTGCAACCTGCTGTAATGCAGAATTATTTGTTTCCTTATGACCGTTTCTTTCATGTTCATCATTAGTGTACCCAGCTGTTTCGCAAGCAGTAATGAACTTATTGCCATACTCCTTTGCTGCAATGAAGAGTATTATTAGTCCCATTTTTCAGATAACAAGCTGAAGCGGAGGCATATAAAGAGTAAGTTTAACCACAAATTTTGGACATTGAGTGAAAAAGCAATAAACCACTATTCCTCAGATTAAATGCAGCCTCCTGCGCTAGCTGGGCGTGGGGCTGAGGGGCCGTCAGTGGCTACGGAGGAGCGGTTTTGGGGGGCACGGCTTTGTGCGGTTGGCTGGGTACCAGGGCTGGGGAGGGGACCGATGCCTTTCCCTTTGCGAGCGCAGGGAGCGGTCCCGTCGATGCACCCGCCGTGTGTAACCCCCACCTTGGTTTGGTCTCTGGCCCCTGGGCCGGTGCATCTGCGAAGAGCAATTGCAGGGCAAGTCTTGTCTTAGCCTCCTTTGTCCGGGGGTCAGAAAGAAAATAGGCTTAGCATGGACAGAATCCTTGGAAATGCTGTGCATCAACTGCTCCTAAGCATATGCAATCAGATATTTTCTCAATTATTTGTAGCTTGGCTACGTTTGAGCATTATACCCCTCCACACACATAGATGCCCAACAAAAGGCTTATCCGTCACACAAAGACTATTCAGTGCCAAATTTCACTTCCTTGCCTCAAGTCATCATACTGCCAGAAATTATTGACAAAACTGCTGTAGTAATCACTGGTAAATAGTATGATTGGCAAATAATATATTTTCTGCTGACTTTATTATTGGAAACAACTGGACAATTTATGCTGACACACTTTTGGAAAACAGACATGGAAAATTTCAGCCCCAACAGTTAAATTCTGGAAGAGTTTTGAATGATTGAAATGAAGGGTTTCTAATGGGAAGAGTTTGGCGGCATTAACTACAAAGAGCTTTAGCCATTCAGTCTGCAATTGCTTTTCTCAAATTGTGAGTTGCAAATCACCTCTACCCCTAATTCTCCCCAGAGTCACGGTCCCTGGTACGACACCCGGGAATTTTTATAAGGGACATGGGGTAGAGAGGTTGAGTAGCTCTAGTCTCTAGTATTTGTATGAAGACCACACTGCTAAAAGCACACGTGGAAGTATATGAGGATAAAATAAAAAGTAGAAATGAGTTTTATGTACAATGTACACAAGGCGTGTAATGAAATTTTTCATCTTATTCATCTGTCTGGAATGAGCAGGACGAAGTGTGATCTGTTATTTGCATAGTTGATAACTTCCAGTTGTAGAATCAGTGTAAGGTATTTGCAGTAGCAGGTTTGGTTTGGTTTGGTTTTAGTTGTGTGAATTTGATGCGAGGAAGACGCGGACTGCAATATCATATTAGCATGAGTCCTGTCCACAAATGGAAAAATTGGCATGTACTTGTTAGGGCAAATAAGTTACAGAGAGAGTACGGGGGGAGCATTGTGTGATTATGGTACAAATGCTGTTTCTTTGGCTTTTCTCAAAGAGATCCCAAGTGCAACAATGCCCTAACTTAGTTTATAAGCTTATAATTCTGGTAGCATGTGCTTAAAAAAACAAGCCAAAGGGGCTCGTCTTTGAAGTGTTTCTTCAGCTTCAGGTAAAGACAATACTTTGTAGGATCCGTGCAGGAACTCTTCTAACAGCGTGGGGTTAAAATGTACTTATTTTTACATCTTTGGGAATTGTCAGTCATTTTGTACCTGTTTATTTCACAGTCAGATTCCAATTACAACCTGCTGCTAGGAAACCTGGCCATAAAAGTTGGAAAATACAGCATGGAAGACAATTATTATATAGTGAGGTATCATCGGAGTAGGTGGTGTGCGTATTTGGAGGGGGTGAGGGAGAACAGCAGCAAGGAGGTCTTTTCCACTTGGCTTGCCAGGCCTGACCCAGAGGACTTCTTGTGACGGGACAGGTGACGCCCGCAGATGGCAGAACCCAGGTTTTCACGATGGGCACATCATTCCCCGACTGCATGTGTCGGGGGGAAATAAAAAAGCCAGATTGTTATGATTGATAATACGGAATTGATCGGACATGAAAAAACCAAGAGTCGACACCCCGAGGCATACCTTACCAACGTGGTGGTAAAAGTATTACTAGTTAAGATGTGAGAGGTCTGGCTAAGAAGGTTTTTGTGACCAAAAGAAGAGTCCTTTCAAGTAGGAGCTAGCAGTCTGTGTTTGTTTCCCCCCAAATTAGATGGTAACAAGGTTCTTATGATAGGATAACAAGAAAGTCACTTGCATATTAAAAGAAAAATCTTCTTTTTTCTCTCCTCTTTCTCTTCAGTTTTAAGCCTTTTAGAGGTCTTTGTACTGGATTTCAGTAATCTTTATCTTCAAGAGTTCAAGCAGCTTTTTTTAGCCCAAAGGAACAACTTTTCAAGATACCTATTTTTCTTAGCAAGACCACATCCACTCTGAACAGAAACATATTACCTGGAATTTATAATGTAATATTGTTTCTCTGAGTCATCATAATGAATCCACATGAGATTATTAACACTTACGTTCAGCCCCAACACATTATCTAAATGATGTTGGGCAGCTCGTATACCTGAACGTTGAAGGCTTACAAATGGTAGCTGCTACTCTGATTTGGAACTTGGATGGGCAAAACGGTCTTTATAATGAGTATTTGTTTATTAAAAGTGCTAGGATCTTAGGCAAGGCATTAAAGCAAGATTGGGACAATAGAAACACACACTGAAAGATCGTGAGAAATTAATTCGCCTTGTTTTGGAGCGTACTGAACAACACCTACCTGGATACAAATTTCTTTGCTAATGCCACGTCCACACCGGCAGAAGACGACCAAAGGGCCTGACGATCTGCCCCAGCTTTTGGAGGGCTGTGAAGTGCCCATCTGTTCTGCTTGTCCCGTTGCCTTCCCAAAACCCGAGAGCCCGGAGGAGACCCAGCTCCACTGCGGTTTCTACCCGAGGTGCCAGCAAGTCGCTGGCTGGCAGTGGCTTTTGTTGGGCTGAACTCAACAGGAGATGCGCGTTCCCTTAGAATCACTCATTTTAACCTCTGAGTGGGTGTCTTCTTCTTAGAGTTGTCTACCCCACTGCTTCTGTTGTCATCTCCTGTGTTGCTTAAGGTTATAATTGCTGCTGGTGCTGGACCAGTGCTGTTGTCGCGATACACGTACCTGTAACGACTTAACGTCCTCTACTCAGACAAGGTGGAACTGGGTATATTTCAGATTTGTAGATATGCTCACATATGATTAAAAGATTTTTAATCTCAAGGTACAACCCATAAACATCAGAGTTTATGTTCATGTTTACCAACATTAAAAAGCCATCCTTTTTTCTTTAAATTGGAAGTCTCAATTTAAAATGAATACACTTGTCTTTAAAAATACTATTTACATTCGTGGCAATGACAGCCTGTTCTAAGGCCTAAATTTACTCTGATTATTCTCAGGTGTCAATGAATTCGAAAGTGCTTTTTCCAATGGGAAAAATATATTTTGTTACACTATGGCCAACCTGAGTTAAATCATTTTGTCCGATGTTATGTATCACATTGTGTAAGTCTCCAGAATGGATCAAGAGGGGTTTTTAAAATTTATTTGTTTATTTTACTTTGGAGCTTTTTCAGTTTCTGCTGTATGGAAGAAGCTTTTCTGAATTACTTCCAATGGAATTTTTAGTTGTGAGATGCAAACTTAGTATTTTCTTCCTTTGTGTTACTTCATCTAAAGCTGAGAGACTGAGTTAATAAAGCAGAAAAAAAGTTTCTGTTTTCCAGATGACAAACAAAACCCCAAATGCACAAGAAAAACATCAGCTGAATCTGAAAATTAAGGAATATCTGGATATATTTACAAAGATATTCTTGCATGTGTGGTTGCTTTTCAGAAGTGCCTCGGCATCTTACTGGCACTGATTTCGACGGAGACGAAGCGGCTGGCCTACTGCAGTATTTCTGAAATCCCAGAAGGTAACGAACTGCTTTATTAGGCACCAAATACCTTTGGAAATCAGGCCCGTGATGACCAGAAGCAATCTGTGAGTTCACTAACTACAATTAATATTTCTTTTGTATAATAACCTGGTTTTAAATACAAAGCATAGTTTAATTTTTTTTTCCCTTGTGTAAACAGTATATAAAAGGTCACTTATTTTACCCACAGAAACAATTTTAACAAGTTCTTTTTGCGCATTCTTAAAATTGTGGTTCTAGCTTTCCTCTGAATACTGCTCATAAAAAATTCAAGACAAAAATTAGCACCAGAAAATGCACCCATCGCTATTATCTGACATAAATACATATGTGCAACTAACCATCTGGATAAAGGTATGTGGGACAGATAAAAAAAAATGTGGATGGGTATTGTAAAAATACCAAATTTAGCATAACTGTAGCAAAAGTTGCAAATGATCATGCCAATCAATGGAGATTAAACTTTGCCTGGAGTGGCAAGGCACTAAGTGGTCTACCATGACCGTGCCCGTAGGTAGCGCCGGCAGGACGATGCAGAATGGAGCCCAAGCAGGGTGTGAGCCGGAACGCTGGGCATGGGGAGCTCAGGCTGCCGTGGGGAAGGGGCTGGGGGGGTTGTCCTCAGCCTGCCAGGTGACCCTTGCCTCTTCTCTACTGCCTGGTTAGCACAAAGGCGGGTGGTGGATGCCACACTTTGGGTGAAATGAGGCTTGACTCAGTGAAATGAAGACCTGGGCCCGTTAACACAGCACCTAGGTTCGTCTTAGTGAGGATAGGGAAGGGGTGCAGAGGGTAAAGCTGGGATCTGCTTGTGATGGATATACCATTAAAGTCCCGCCGGCCATTTACGGTGATGCTGGGTGCTTGTCTGACCAGCAGACAGCGTGAAGGACAGTCCCCTTGCCTAGAGAGGGATGACAGCTCTTCAGGGACCGGCATGGCGTGCGGCACATCAGCAGCCCAGGGCATGATCTTCAGGGAGGGAGTGATGCCAACAGCGGCCACGTGGGAAAGCCAGGTCAGGACAAGAGTGGGACCCGAGAGGGTTCATTTCCCAGCGTGGGTCACCGTGGCGGGGCAGTTAGTGCGGCAGGACCGACCACACTAGCTTTAAAAATGCCCCGTCCGTAGGTGCGCTGGGTGCTGCCAACCTCATTTCGGCCCCTTGTGAATGTGAAGTTGCAGAGAAAACTTCCTCCCAAGAGAAAAAGAAGACTGATGTGAGCGCTTACAGGGATGGAAAGCAGAACCGAGCTGCTGGTGGTTAATGCAGGGCGGTCTCCCACCAAATCCCTGTCTCTTGTCCCCTCCTCCCTCCTGCCAGCATCCTGGGCAGTGCCTCCTCCAAGTCCTCGCCTGATGCTGGCTGAAACCACTGCAAATCTTCCCATCGACTTCAAGTCTTTTCCTTCCCCAAGTATGTATCCAAGGGCTGTAGCCTCTGAATCTCCGCTTTCATCTCTTATCCTGCATCCTTTTTGGTAAAGGGACGGGGTGCAAGGGACCCTCTATCCTGCATGAAAACCCAAAGGGCTGTAAAGAATTATTCTCCTCACCATGCCATGCCCTGATTTCACTCAGTCTTAAAATCAGCCTTTCTCGCACTTCTCCTCTTATCGGCTCTGCTACGTTTTGGAAAAAAAGACGACTTGCTTCCCTGACCTAGCAGAGGCTGTTTATCCCAAAAATGTTTAACACAAAAACATTTCCATTCGTGTAAGGCGGTTTGTACACACGCAGGCTGTAGTATGCACAGTCGTGTTGAGGATAGGGCCATTTTCACTTTTTGGCTTCAAAAGGGAATTTCTTGTCAGTAAATCAGATGGGATTTTTTTCAGTACTTCATTCTTAGTGACATGGTTTTGGGAGGCACAGACAGGTAAAAATCAAGAGACATTTACTATTTATACAAATAGTCCATGCTTATTGCTCGTAAGGAGCAATCTAAAACGACAGATCACTATTCTATAAATCAGATACAGACAGACAACTTACTGGACTCCTTCCAAGATACACTGAGACATGCACCAAAATATCAGAGTGTAATTACTTTCATTATGTATTCCTATTAATCTGAAAACAACTGAGACTGTAAAGATCTCATCCTGCTAATTTTTGCTGACAAAACCCCCCAGTATTATTTATAGAATTGGTTGTCCTCTTGGTTGTTTCCTTGATTAAAATATGGACTAATCAGGCATTGCTTTTCTAGAAATAGTTCTTGAGTATGGTATTTTGCCATCTTCTGAAATTTTCTTTATTTAACCAAAACACAAGTGCATATTTTAATTCATGTCAATATTTTTAACTTACGTCTGTTTTAGAACCAATGACTTAACTAAAAAAATTCCTAAACTAAAAGACCATTTTTTAACATGTATCTGAAAGGTATAGTCTCTTGTGTGAACCCCTGTTCCACTTCTGATATTCCGGAGGCGGTTCGTTGTTTGACCGCGGCCCTTTTCCAATAAGCATAAGCAATTATTTTAAGTTGAAAATTGTTCAGATAATGAACTCATCTTCACCTTTGACATTGCTTCAGTGGGGGAAAGGCTATACGGCAGTTGTGGGCATGTAACGGTTTCTGACTCTGTATTGTCAATAATTTAGACATTCTTTGTCTTTCAAAAGCAGTGATTTGTCTGTCTTTATTGCTTGTTTCAAAACGTCCTTTCTTCTTCCTTTAAAATGGAGACTCATTTTTGCTTATCTGGAGTTCTCCATAAAGGGAAAAGAAATAGAATGAATCTTAAGATGTTTTAAGACTTTAAAAACGTTAACTAATTAAATACTATTATGTAGCACATTTTAATAAAAAACCCTTTAACTCTCATAAAGGACTGGGAAGTTGAAGGAAAAAACTCGATCACAGCTTTCTGGAAAGGCAGCCCACGTTGTGAGTGGATGGAGGAGAAATGTATTGCAAAACCTGAGCCGCGGGAGGTGAAGCACTCCGAGTTTCTCGCTGGCTATCAGTGTCACCTGCCCGGCTCAGGAGGACTTGCTGCCCTTTTTTCCAACCTTGGGCAACAAGATGTATTTGCAGATTAATTAGAGAGACAGCAAGTTGCCCATGCGGTGGATGAGTATACCATGAGCTCGCAGTCCAGGGCTTCCTCCCGACTCCTGCTGCTTTGCTGGTCTGAAGGTTCCCCATCCCACGTTGCGAGGGCACCCCTGCTTCGCCCTCGGGTTTCTGTCACCCCTTCCTTTTCTCCAGGAGCTCTTCTGGCTGGCCATCATCCCAGCCCTCTCCCCAGTTACTGCAGGCACACCAACCTTGGGTACCAGCCAAAGTTTCAAAAGAGCCCCGGTATCAGTTTCCTGTACAGATCAGTGACCTCGAGTCACGTTTTCCACATGGTGACATTTCAGATGATTCTTCAACGTTTTTAATTTTTTGCTAATAATCAAAGTGGAGGCAGCAAGTTAGAGAGTGAGGGGTTGCTTCTCTGATGCCTCCTGGGGTGAACGTGATGCTGGCGTTCAGATGAGAGCAAGGACTGCTCTCCACCCTTGGGGCAGGTCAGCGGGTTCATGGCAGCTGAACACGGGGTGGGCGCCCATGATGACCCTCCCTTGGGAGCCTGGTTCCCGGACGAGTGCTACCCGCAGAGAGAAGACCACCGAAGACAAGGATGTCTTGTTTTGCCTTGGTGGGCAATGTGCAGCAGGCCCCAGAGCTCTCCTACGGAGAGAGGAAGGATATTGCTTTTGCCTATCCCTGATCCCACAGCTTCTCAAACACTGAGTTAATTACGCTTGTAATCCTCGCTTCCTCTATCAGGTTAAGTCTTCTCTTCCGACCTCGTTCCTCCCTCTTGGCCCCTTCTTCATTGGCACCATGCTCCATTCAGGACCTAATTACTCCACCGCACTTTGTGTTCCCTAGTCTGAAGCAACTAGTTTTTGTTTTGTCATGCTCTGGTAATGCGAGTAATCCCCGTCCTTTGAAGGTATTTATATTCTGTGATCTTGTCTCCCCTGAGCCTTCTCTTTGGCAGACTGTAGAAATTGAGTTTCTGCTGTCTAACCTAACTCACTTCTTGTTACCTTTTGATGTTGTTTTCTCTCTGTGTGTTTTCCGTAGTTTCACGGCACTTCCAGGCCATGGGGAGCAGAGCGGACCCCAGACGAGGTCCCGGTGCACTTACCCGTACAAAGCACTCCGTAGCCCCTATTACCTTTACAAAATCACGGTGCACAATCACTCATCCCTCCTGAACTTTTTCTGCAACTCTCAACGTGAAGGAAAGTGTGAAGGAAAAGGGATATCCCTTAACCTGTCAACAATTTGTCGATTTAAAATCTGTGCCCAATCTAAAACCCGTAAGGCTGTGGTTCGCCGTGCAAGGCAGGACTGAGACGGGATTACAGTTAAGAATCCTTTTGGCTGAGCCCTATCTAAACGACACGGGCTGAATGCATTGATTCTAATGAAGTTATTCATGGCTTACATTGACTGATTGAAAGCCTTTGTCTTTCGTACATAAATCTGTTCTTCCAGATGTAAGGTAGATGGAAAGTCTTGTGATTAGCTGCAGTGAGGATACATTAGAGAAGAGAACAACCAGCAGTGCCCAGGCTCCCTCGTGTCCTGGGTCCTTCTCAGCAAGGGACTGTGTGTAATAATTTAGCAAATGACTTAATTGAAGAAGCTGTGGAAGTCCAAGGATCAGAAAATTTACAGTGGTTTCTGATGTACAAAGGTACTGTCAGGAAGCACTAATGCCTCAGCTGGTTTTCCTCCATCATCTTGTCTGTGCTATTTATTTTTAGACCCTGATGGTTTAATCAGTGCCATGCAGACTGAAGGCTTCACATACCCCCAGCTCACGGAGGGCTGCAACTGCAGGTTGCAAAATCCTCTTGGCAATGACTGCCACTCAGCTCTGTGCAATCTGGTTTTATTGGAAGTTATTCATTAAAGGCAGATATCTCAAATCATCCAACACTTTAAATCCCTTTTGGTCTGAGATGTCTTGTATCCACTAGTCATGCCTCCAAAAATAAAATAATAAACCCTGTGCAGAAAAATACCTCACATTGTTTAGTGAGTATCTCTGGAAAAATAAAAGTAAACTTAAAACAATACTTTTTCTGGAACCCTTGTTTATCTCAGGGTATTTTCAGTAGCACACCTCCTCTTTTTGCTTAAGTGATAATTGCACCCCTTGGGTACATCTTTGCTGATGCCTAAAACACATCTAGAGCTGTTTTCATATTACTATGAAAAACTGTTTGAAATGGGAGGCTACAAGTGCTTTAATACCAGGACCACAAAATGAGCCATCAATAAACCTCTTCTATCATTTAAAAAAGCTAAGCGGTGCTGAGACTTATTAAATACCAAACGTAATTTCATTGGTGCACAAAATACCATAGCCTCATTCTGTTGCATTAAAAACAAAGGAGAAAATATAAAAATAATGAGTTTTACGCATTCTGAAATCTCCTAGAGCCCAGATAATAACTCTGGTCTTGACTTGGCAGTACACAAAAGCTCTGCCCTGTGCCACAGAATTTCCCCAAGTCTCACTGGTACTAATAATGCTTAATGGCTTCAGTGGAACTAGAATTTCTCCCTAAGAAAGTTACTTTCTCCTGCTGTTATTGCGAAGGAAGTCCAAACCACATAACATAATTAAAATTAAGTTGCGCTGTCTATCACAAATGATGCTATATTTTGCAGGCTCCTCCGCAAGAGGCGAGCAGCGTGGATCTTGCCGAGCACTTGCAGGAGCGACCAGCCGGGAATGCCGCGAGGTGCGGTGGGCGCAGTACAAGAAGTCAGGGCTGACCGTCTGACAGGCGGGAAGCCACAGCAGAGAAATAAAGGGGAAAACACCTTTTGGCTGTAACACAGGACCTCAGGGGACAGGAGGGGAGAAGGTGAAGGGAGCACGGCGGGTAAATTCCTGTTCCAAGCCTGGATCTCATGTCCTAACGCAGTTCCAGCTGTCGGCAAGTGCCCCGTAGGCTGTGTGCAGGCTTCTGCACAGGGATGTGTTGAGCGTGAAGAAAGTACTCTAAGGTAGAGATACCCATAATCATTCTCAGTCTCTCTCTTCTACAATTATAGACATTTCTAACTGAGCAGAGCTGAAATATTCTTTACATGCTAGTCTAAATAAATTCAGATTTACTACAGAAAAATGTACAGTAGCTTTTCGTATGTACAAGACCCCTGTGGATTCCAAGACAATGGGATCAAATTCCACAGCAGGGATCTTCTAATTTCAAGACAACATAATTTATTAGACCATCTCGCAATAATCTTCCTTCCTATCCTCCTCCTGGCCCAAGAAGAATCCCATGCAACCAAAGTTTGCAGATTAAAAGTATTTGTTGACATGACATTTGTCAATGATTTTTCCGCCATCCTTCACTTTGAAGATAGTTTTTTCTTAAGATTTCTGTACTGCCTGGCTTCAATTCCTAACCCTGCACAACAGACGCGCTGCACAAAAGCGGGTATTTGTGTCAAACACTGCCTGGCACAGCGGCGAAGGGCAGACCTGTGCGGTTGTGGGTCTGCGACGGAGAGGAGCACGGGGTTGCAGCTCTGCGGACCACATCCCCAAGACGTCCGGAGTCAAAATGCCTGTTTGTGCTGCGCATGAAAGAGTGGGACAGGGATCCATGAGCTTTCGCCTTGCCAAGACCAGAGGTCCGTGCAGAGGGCGGCTGGGCAGATGGGATGTGGGAGCCATAG
Organism: Cariama cristata; assembly: GCF_000690535.1. Lineage (NCBI taxonomy): Eukaryota > Metazoa > Chordata > Aves > Cariamiformes > Cariamidae > Cariama > Cariama cristata. Next base: position 11,822 of record NW_009622474.1, on the reverse strand, counting down.
GCTGCATCTCCCCGTAGCGCTGGGCCTGGGGCTCGCACACTGCCGGCACACTCAGGTCCCAGCTCGGGGTGAAAACATCTCAGGTTTTTACAGCTAGTTTGTGCTTCTGAGGTTTTTTCCTTTTGCTAGGTTCCGAACCATTACATTAAAAAACAAACAAAAGATCCTAGAACACAATTAAGATTTTTTATAATTTCACAGCAAACATTAGGTTTTGGTACACTGAATTACCAGGAAATTTGTGGATTCTTGCAACTCATTTCTTATGCAGGAAGATGGAAACTGGCAGGTATGTGATGTCAGCCTTTAACAGGTTGGTTGGTGCAACAGGAAAACATCACTGAAAGTGTCCCTAGTCACAAATCTCAAGAATGCAAAGAACAATGCCAACAACCTGCATCTGTGATGCACCAGCCCATTAACTGCTTGCTAAATAATTCTATGTTTTAGAAACTAGTCCCATGCATACGGCTCTAACAGTACAAAAGGAAAGAAACAAGACAGGCACGGTATAAAATGTGTGCTGTGCAGCCTTCTGAGAAGTGGGGAAAATCTAAAGAGAAAATACAATTTTGTACTCTGTGAATTCCAGTTCTTAAAAGCTGTCTGAGCAAAATACCTACTGCTAGCCGCCCTTTAAAGAAGAACAGGGAATGGGCTGTTGAATGAAATATATGAAAGGAACAATAGTCTAAAAGCTAATTGCTCTTACTTCCATATAATGCAAAAAGATAGAATTGCCTGAGCAATACGACAAAAGTAATTTACTCCCAGCCTGTGAATAACCTAAGGCTTACATGTTTCCCAATTTGAGAAAAACTTGTGTAGGAGAGTTGAAACAGTAAGCTCCTGTTTGCATTTCTGTCCGGGGTGAGGTTTGCCATCTAAAGATGGTGCGTAGCTCCGAGCCGGAGCAGGGACAGGTCTCATCCGGAGAAGCATCCTTCGCCTGCACAGGGCTCAGGTCCCTCCCCACAGCTTAAAAGTCAGCACACCCCCCTTTTTGTGCTGGCAAGGACTCCGGCTGTCCCCGAAAGCCTCCTGGAGAGGGTCTTTGTGGTTCACAGTGCCTGACTATATGTTTTAGCTCTCTCCCCACGGGAGCGGGGCATGGGGTAGCTGAGAAGCCGAAGGTTCGCGGTGCCAGAGCTCAGCGCTGGTCCATCAGCCTGAATTGCTGGGTCTCTGCCTTGTCTTACAAAAGCGGGGGACAGCATCTCCTGCCTTAGCAGTAGACTCCAATAACAGGGAACACTGCTGTAATTGGAAGCAGCAATTAAACTCGATACTGGCAGTGCTACATAGCAGGGCTTCAAGTTTAATAGCTCAAAAGTTAGGGCAGTAGAAGTAATCATCATTCACACAAAAGCACACATCAAAATGTATTTCTTTGAAAAACCAAAGCAATTAATCTAAAATCACCAGGACAGAAAAAAATAATTAAATCTATAGCACCGAGTAAAAGGAAGTATTGTTACTACTATCATAGGCTCATAGGATAATTTAGACCAAAAAGGACCTCAGGAGGTCTCTGGTCCAACCTCCTACTCAAAGCAGGGTCACTTCTGAGCTCAGACCGGGTTGCTCAGGGCTTTATCCAGTTGAGTCTTGAAAACCTCCAGGGATGGAGACTGCACAGCCTCTCGGGGCAGCCTCTTCCACTGCTGGATGGGGAAAAAGTGTTTCCTTTCAACCAATCTGAATGTCTCTCATTTCAATTTATACCCGTTGTCTCTTGTTCTCCTGCCATGCACCACTGTGAAGAGCCCAGCTCCATCTTCTTGCCCACCTCCCCGTAGGTACTGGGGGGCTGCTATTGGGTCCCCCCAAATCTTCCTCTCTTCCAGGCTGACCAAGTCAGTTCCTTCAGCCCCTCCTCACAGGGCAAGTGCTCCAGCCCCCTCGGCCTGGGGACCTCTGGTAAACTCACTCCAGTTTGTCCATGTTGTTCTTGGCTCAGTATCTAGATGTGGTCAAACGAGGGCTGAGAAACGGAGAATAATTCCTTCCCTCAATCTACTGGCTAATGCAACCCAGGAGTGTTCCCAGTCACCTTCTTCTCCTTCATGTGCCCAGAAGTCTACTCCAAGAGGTCCCACTGAATCATTTTCTGAGGGAACAAGGTGAGGCTGACCAGCCTGCAGTTCCCTGGGCTGACCTTTGTGCCTTTTTGAAGGTGGATGAAACATTTGCCTTTCTCCAGTTGTTGAGGACCTCACAATGATCTCCACGACCTTCCAAAGATGACAGAGAGCAGCCTTGCAAGGGCATCAGCCAGTTCTCCCAGCAACCTTGGCTGTAGCCCATCTGGTCCCACGGCCTTGTATGGGTGACGTTCTCGTAAGTAATCCCTGACTCGGCTCTCATCCACTGCTGGCAGTTCTTGCCTTTGAACCCCGGGAGACCTTGCAACTGAAGACTACAGCAAAGAAGAGACTGAGAACCTCACCCTTATCTGTGTCTGCTGTCACAATTCACTCACCCGGGCAGCAACGGGGCCTCATTTTCCTTGTTCAGCCTTTTATCACTAATGTAGTGCTTGAAGCTCTTCTTGTTGCCCTTGACATCCTTTGTAAGTCTCAATTCCAGCTGAGCTCTGGGTTTCCTGATATCGTTGCCTGGGCAATATTTCTAAACTTCTGCTTCGTAGCCTGTTGTTCTTCCACCTCCTGTGTGCTGCTTTTCTGCATTGGAGCTCTGCCATGAGCCAAGCCACCTCCTGTTACACCCACCCGTCTTCTTGAATATCAAGGTGGACCCTGTCTGTACTTAGACGGTGCTGTCCTTGAAGGCTTTCCAGCTCTTCTGAGCGTCTTTCAGAGCTGCCCCATGGGATCCCACCTACCAATTCCCTGAACAAGCTGCAGTCTGGTCACCTGGAGTCCAGGGGCTGTGCGGTGCTGCACTCCTTTCTCACTCCTCACGGGATCTTGGACCCCACTATTGAGTGGTCACCACAGATACCACCCACTGTCATGTCCCCAGCCAGCTCTTCCTTGTCAGTGAATAGCAGATGCTGGGGAGCATCACCCTGCTTGGTCCACCTGGTACCTCTATCAGGAAGCTCTCCCTTGTTCCAGAACAAAACATTTAAAATAGGTATTGAAATGATAAAAGTATGAGCAAGGTTTACAAGTTAGCATTCAATAAGCCATCCTCTGAGTTTGAAGACAAGCCCATTTTATGTGTTAGGGGAAGAAAGAAAAAAGAAAACTTTTATGTCAGAGGAACAGAGTGGAAGGAATAGAGTAGAATGGGTCATTTTAAACTCTGGCTTACTGCTTGAGCTTTTCAGCTATTGTGAGATCAGAAATAGCCCCGAAAGATCCATGGATTGTCTTCTGGAATGTGAGAACAACCAATTAGGTCAAATTATGTCTCTGTCACATAATGCTGAATCTAATAGTGATCAATACCAGCTGCCTAGAGTTTGAGTATTAGAAAGAATACAAATGAAGGATGCTGTTGTGTGGAACGCCATCTGGTACCCCAGGACACTGCCTCGTCTTCAGCAGTCATTGGGTTTGGACTGTCGGGGCTGCGGATTGCACCTAAACCGTGCTGCTAAACAATCCTGGTCATCCCATCCTTTACAAACTCATCTCATTTCCTCGAGATCTCATTTATAACTTTGGGAGCAATGAATTACCCAATTAAATTGTGTGTTATGTTGGAAAAATGCTTCCTTTTGTTTCTCTTAAACATATAGTCCAGGTTGTCCCCTAGCTCCCGTGTAACGGGAAACGAAGCAATGAACAACAATTCCCCGTTCACCTTTCCACTGTGCAGAGGTCTCATAGAGCCCCATCGGAGCAGCTCTCGAGTGCTTTCTTTCCTGATGAACTTCCCCTGGGATACATTTCATATGTCCATCTGTCTCGTATCCCCTTCCCGTGTGTCTCCCCCCCAAAAACCACCAGTTTGAGAACTGTTTGCAAAACAGGCCACAGATCTCTTGGCAGACTCTTAAGCAAAACACAGTCTCTAGCCAAAGTCTGTGTTTTGGAAACTCTGTTTCTTTAATAAGTATAGTTTCATTTTTATTTGATTATGTCTTTTGCTAAATGTGATTAGCTAGCATTTTACAACAGCTATATTTCATCAGCTGGGAAGACAGGAAGGGCTCTGATGCTGCATTTGGAAAAGGGAGTGGGAGAAAGATGTCAGGAATGGCCTTCACCAAGGTCTTTTAAGTTTTATGTATGCAGAGGGCTCGGCGCATCCCGTGTCAAGGCGACTGCCCCGTGGAGGCCATCCCTACTGCTCAGGAATTCAGGTGGGAGGCTTTGGAGGAGAAGCTGGGGATTGCGAGGGAGCAGCAGGACTGGGATGCTGGGATGTTTAGCCCCAGCGCACAGCATATGCTGGCCTTTGCCCCCCGGGCTGTGGGCATCC
>NW_009622474.1:0-7396 GCF_000690535.1 Cariama cristata | reverse complement strand
CGGTTCCCCGCTCCCCGTCCTGGCTGCCTCAGGCCCTTAGGAACTGGGTTTGTGCCTTTCGTGCCACCACCCTTTGCCTCCCCAGGCGACGCGGGGCAGGGAGCAGCACCTTTGCTGTGCCAGCATCAGGACACAACTCTTCCTCTGTGCCAGGGCTTTTGCAGAGCATAAGGTGCTGTTAAAATATTACCCTTGGTGCAGTCAGTGGGATTTGGGGCATTTACGCCTTGGCTTTAGTGACCTTAGGAGCAATAGTCATATAAAGGAAGAATATGGTCATATAAAGAAGAAATCCTTCCCGGTGAGGGTGGTGAGGCAGTGGCAGAGGTTGCCCAGAGAAGCTGTGGCTGCCCCATCCCTGGGAGTGTTCAAGGCCAGGCTGGATGGGGCTGTGAGCAACCTGGTCTGGTGGGAGGTGTCCCTGCCCACGGCAGGGGGTTGGAACTGGGTGGGCTTTGAGGTCCCTTCCAACCAAACCGTTCTGTGATTCTGTGATTCTATGATAAACCAGTGCCAGAAAATGATTTCTTGCCGTGAAGGCAGAGTTTCAGCACACAGCAGACAACAGGGGTGACAGAGCAACATCTCACGGACCAACTGCCCCCACAACTCCCTGCACTGATGTGTGAGGCTTTACATTCAGTATGTGGCAGAGCACCTCCTTTCCATTTTTTTCCCTTACGGAACTGGCCAGGGTGCATTTTACCCTTTTATTAGCAAGCCAGGTCCACTAATAATTTTAATTCTCAGGGGAGGACTTACTTTGGGGGTAACTCTTCTGGTCATTCAGTTCAGTCGCATGTGCTGTCCTTACAAAACAAACTCCTTCCCCTGCCTCTCGTCCTCTCTCCCGTAAACACAAACCCCACCAACCAAAGACATTATTCTAAATATAGCTGGGACAGGCCAATGTCTTGTCTTTTCCTTACGGTGGCCAATAATGGTGATTGAGATTAAAAGAGGAAAGAAGAACAAGACAAGGCTATTAATTCTTTCCTTGGCGATGTTTGGTTTTAGTCTAGGCTTTGGAAGATCTAGAGAAGTTTCCTCAGGTCTATTGTATTTTATGTCTATCTAACTTATTTCTCAGTTTTGGGTTTGAGCAGAAGTCTTGGCTGTTTGCAGTTTGTGGATGGAGAGAACCAATGCGGAACTTCCCGGGTACAGCCTCTGAGTTTTCAGTTTGAAAAGCCATACACTGTTTAACCTTTTTCTCTGTACTGTAGCAAAGTAAATCATCAGTCATGTTTTCTTTTCCGCAAATAAAACCTTTTGTTTTCCAGCAGCTCGGTTGCTGTAGCCTCCCCCAGACGGATAGTTCTTTTTCTCACTATTTTCACATCACAGCAGAAGGAGTAACCTGAAGGGACTTGACAAAGTTGATGGGCATTTCCTTTGGTAGTAGTGCCAATATTTTGGAGACTTTCCCCTTTCTTTTGGTTTAACCACTTAACACATTGTTTTAGCTTTCTTTAGTACCCTAATGCACTAGACCTTTTCCTCTTATCTATCCAGACTTCTCTGCTAGTGGCTGCGAGCCTTAATTGTGTAAAGTTAGAAAGAGAAAAACGTAAAGCATTAGTTCTGCCAGTGCAGATAACACGCAGGAGATAACAGCATTTACCTGTGACTTTGTCCACCATAATCTCGTGCGGAGTATACTGAAAATATGCAGACAGGCAATCTGCGTAAGGTTTCTGTGCGTGCTCTGGACAATATTTCTGACTAGATCCTCAGCTGATTTAAGCTGGCATTAGTGTGCAGACCACACTTTTAAATGATTTCAGTTATGTGCACCGAGCTCATGTTTATCTCAAATTTAAACAAAGTTTAAAGATGGCCAAAGATCACAAGCTCTTCTAACCAAGAGCCCGTTTATTCCTACTTTGAGTGATAGAAATTGTCAAACTGGTTAAAACTGCTATGCAGCCAGATGCTTGTCACTGGGCAAACTGAAAATCCTGGTTCAGAAAGGCTTCCAGCATATATTCAATCTCTTTGATACTCTGTAGAAAGAATTAGTATGGTACAGAAAAGTAACAGAAGTTTTCAGGAAAAAAAAACCCGACATTTTTTTCCCGATTTATTCCAGGGAACTCATATGGGGAAAAAAAGTAAAATTAGATTTAAAATAAATTTTCTTGTGAACCATTAAATTACAAACTTACCAGTGAAAGAAACTGATATATATTTAAAATGTGCTTTCCATGGGCACTGTGTCAGATTATGATACTTTATTTCAGAATTTATTAATTCGGAGTTACAATTGCTATGTATCATCAACAAAATGTACTGTTACTCTTTAAATGCGATTGTATTTTAACTACATTGTGAAGAATACTAATAGGAGTACCATGGGTATTTTGAAAAATTTTCTCTATAGATGTCTGTATTCCATTTTTGTATTATAACATCAGGTTAAATTCAGTTAAATCCTATTTCAGAACTCTACAGATACTCTTGTTTTCATTTAGGATTAAAAAATACTGATGGTTTCTGTTTTCAATTTTTTTTTAAAGAGATAAATCAAATTTATATACCTTAGTTCATAGTACATCATCATCTCTAATACTAACTTTACAAATTGTTATTTAGAAGTCAATAATGTACACATTTTTTATGTATTATCTAATTGCACTTACTTTATACTATCCAAATTACACATGCTATTTTTTGTTCTTCAAGTTATACATACCATTTAGTTTCCACTTTGTTTAGTTTTAGTTAGCAAGTAACTATTACAGCTTTTATTGCTTCACTCCTCTGTTTTTTGATGAGGGTATTTTCCTCTCAGAACCACACGCGTCCATTTTTCCATCTGTAGCTGTAGAGAGAGGGACCTCTGCTGCTGGAGCAATTGGAAAAGTCGTGGTGTTCTCCTTCATCAGCGATCTTGGTGGGCGTCCTTTATTTTTATAGGACTTGTAGGAAATGTGGATATAATTTAATAGGAAACAGTTCAGGATTTAGACTTTCAGTTAGACCTTGAAAAGAGTTTGAGGAAACTAAAGTACTTCATCAAAATGCTTGAAGATCCTATTTCCTAAAGCATGAAGAAAAAAAAAATCAATATTTTATTAAATAAGCTGTTAACCACAAAGGTTTAGATCATCCAGCATGAGTTTTCGAACAAGGGAGAGGCCAAAAAACCAAAAAGTTGCAGAGACTTGGTGCTCTGGGTGCCCATGGAGGGGCTGGGCAAATTCCTGCCCACGTGCTGAAGGTTTCAGTGTCATGCGGGGGGAAGCGGAGCCACCACAACCAGTGCCGCCCCCCCTGCCATCCCACCACCCCTGTCCCCTGCCCAGCCTCTGCTGTCCCTCCTGCTCTGGGAACAAGTACGAGAGGGTCCATAAAGAAAATTGAGCTTGTGCCTCTTTCCAGCAAGAAGGATTACCTCTGCATTTCTGCAGACTCTGCAGAGGTTGTGGTCTAAGCACTCCGGTTAACCCCACGTTAGTACAGGTCTCTTGAATATTGACTCGACTCTTTTATTTTCTTTCAAGCAGGACAGAATATAATCTGAAACGTTTCTAAGCGGTTGCAACAGCTGGAAACACATCTGCTTTCTTTCCTGCGTGGAGCTGTTGTATAACTATTGTGAAGGACATGGAGGAAGATTTCTACTTCTTTTTAATTTTTCTTCTGCCATTTTTCATAGTCTTATCTGTGTTTGGAAGGTCTCCAACGCAGAAACTGCTAATTCACAATTTTTTGTTGCACATTATTGGATTTGCAGTTTTGGCAGTTCTTAAGAATCAATCTTCAATCAGCTGTTTAGACATTTTCCCAATGTCCTATTTCCCATATATCTGGATATATCATATTCAGACTGTTAAAAATATTATGTATTTATATAACGTATGCTATATATCAAACATCATTCAGTTTTGCAGGGTTTTTCTGAGGTCGCTTGCTGTGGAAGGATGACAGTTCTGATCAAGCTGTTAGATCTACAGGTATTTCACTGTTTCCTACCCTCTGTCACGGTTTTCTGTTCCATTGTGCATTATTAGGACCCTTTTGAACTTTGTCCCCTAAATGACACCCCAGGTGATTACTCAGTGGCCTTGTGCTAAGGGCAGCTCTGGATAATCTGCCTCCAGCAAGGGAACATGCTTCCCTGGGATTCACAGCCGGCAGCCCAGCAAGTATGCTGTCTTTCTACTTAGACACTGTGCTGTTAGAGGATTAAGAAAGGTTTAAGAACCCGCATGTTTATTTGACTTATCTTCCATTACGCACAGAGTTTCTCCAAGCTTTTTGTTTCTCTCAGCTCTCTGAACCCTTCACTCTCGGCAGTCCCTTGCCTCTCCAGTTGGATGTTGCATGGGGTGTGATGACCCTTCTTTTTGCGTTTTCTTTGTTCTCTTTCCCCTAAAGGTTGTCCTTGAACATCTTCCTTCTGCTGTTCCCACCCACCCACCGCCTCCTGGGAGCTGGCTGTAGTGCAGTGTTTCACGACTTTCACTGCTTTAGCTGCAGAGCGATGCTGTTGTCGACATGCCTCTGATGGCAAAGCCAGTTCCGAGACTTATATTTTCTTCCTTCCATTTCTGTTGGTAGAATTACAACAAAGAGTGAATAAGAAAGCATATTCTCTGCACCACTCCTGATTTTATTGACCTTAAATGTCTCTTTTCCACATAATGAGTCCTGCTGATTTACTTTTTCCCCATTCAGGAGGTGTTCCAACCTTTGGGCCACCCCCCTTGTCTTTCTCCTACACCTGTACCATTTCTACAATGATTTTTTAAATGATGGGACCTGAACCGTCACCAGTAAGGGAGGGAAGTTTGCACCATCTGCACAATGCCATCATTTCGTTTCTGGTTTGGTTTTTATTCCTTCCCTACATACTGACACAGTCTATAGGCTGGGGCTCTGCAGTAACTTGGCAGAGCACAGCGGAGCCGAAAGGGCAATGCTGTCCGAATGTTCTCTCCCTGTGATCATGGTTAATGAAGCTCCCGTCTGACCCGTCCTAAATTGTACTTGTGTTATGATGCACTTGGAGTCCCCAGACCTCCGGCACTTGACAAAGCCGTGTGTCTTTCTGACCGCTGTTAACAGTGAACTGAGAACTTCCCGCAGACCTACCAGCGGTGACTCCTAGCTCTCTTCTCTGAACGGTAACAGCCAATTTAAAATCCATTAAGTTGTGTGTGTCTAGTTAGGGTTGTTTCCCTCCATATTCATTACTTTACATTTATTGACATTGAATTTTATCTGTTATTTTGCTGCCTGCATACTCAGAGCGTGTCCATCAGACTGAACGCCGATGAGCGGCGTCTGAGCCCCGTGCTCCCCTTATAAGCAGCAGAGAGAAAGAGGCATCGCTAGGGTTGTGATTCCTCCAGCTCCAGTGTACGTACCCCAAACAGACCAGGGGAATCAAGCCTTAAAAGTGCCTGTTTGTCTCCACTGAGTACGAAAGGAGGCTCAGGTGACTCTTGGTTTCTCTAACAGCTATGTTGTAGATGTCCGTGGGTAGGTAAGATGAATCCCACGTGTGTCGTATTGTGAGCTGTCTGTCACATTGCAGTCAGCTTTTGTTTATATTGCCCTAAACTATTTTGTATCAGCAACAAACTCTGCCACGCTGCTATTCCCTTTTCTCAGGCGGTTTATGGGTAAATGGAGCACACAGCTTTGTAGGTGCTGGTGGGACTCCTCTGGAAATCTCCCTTTTTTTTTAAAAAAAAAAAAAGACCTTTTGTTCCTACCCTTTCTTTTTGACTACAAGATCTTTATTTATTTAAAAACCTTCTGGGGTGGACCTTGTCAAAATCTTTTTGGAAACACAAGTATGCTGCTCCGACAGCACCGCCGCAGTCTGTGCTCTCCCGGACTCTTTTTTTTTTTCAGTGGATTTGTGGGTTCAGATTTTCTCCCTACAGAAGCCATAGCATTTTTTTCCAACTGTGTCATTTTCGCCCAGTGTCTCTTAGTTCTACGCTTTATCTTAAGTTTCCCAGGTCAGTGTTCCCAAGTCAGAATTACAGGGCTGTAGATCTCTGGAACTTTTCTGATTTTCTTTATCAAAACTAGGTTCACATCTGCCTTTTTATTCCCTGAGCACCTTTGAAGCGGTGGGTTGTGCACTGCACTTAGCAGTTCTGCTACAATCCCGGGGAAATATGATGCGGTCCTGCTCTTTCATTACTACCTGTTTTATTGATCTGTCCTAAATCTTCCCCTACTGCATTTGAGCCGCTCCTATTTGTTCTCACCGGGAAAGCCGATGCGACGGGAATCTCCCCGAGATCCCCCTTCGTGGTTACCAAGTCCACTTAGCTTTTCTCTTTCTGGCTGCCCTGGGAGCCTTATTGATTACCCGGCAGGCTGCCAGCTCGCAGCGTCTTGGAGAAAGGTTGGACTACTGCTTTTGATTCCTTTAGCCAGTTGTCTCTCAAAATGCTTTTCTGACCTGGCTCCTACTGATTGTACCTTTTGCTTACCAGAACGTATTATTTACCCACCTCCTCGTGATTCGTCCTGTATATTGTTTATATCGACCAAGTATTTTTCTTCCTTTTCGTGTTCTAAAAGAAGAACAATATTCTGTTCATAGCGGATTAGATTAAGTGAAGCAATGACCTACATTAGGCACATATTATTTCCTGATTATTGTGGCGAAGAGGTAGTTTGCCCATTTCTGCTCACAATCTATACTTTTGGTAATGAGAAGGAGAATAATTTCCATTAGTCTGAGACGGACGAATGTAGGCAGCAGAGGTATTTGTGCTCTGGTACCTTTCCTTTCCGTGCCATTTTTAGAATGTTCTCTGCTCCGTTAAAAAAAGAAGAAACACCTTCCATTTTTAAATTAATTGAGTTAATACTGTTCTCACAAGAGAGGAACTTCCTCAGAGGAAGGTCAATAGCGTAATTAGCAAAACATAATTAAAAAAGTGGTGCTGAAGAGCCAAGCTGCTGGCCAGATGCTTCCCTCAGTGCAGCGGGTAGACCCAAGGGGCTGTGGATAAGGCGGTGGTATCCCTGACACCGAAGGCCAAAATCCACCCTTTGGGTGAGAGACGGGGTCTGTCTTTTGGCTAGGCTTCTGGAAAAGACAGGATTTGGCAAAAAAGGCTCTTGGGGCTGAATATCTGGCACTTGAAATTCAATGCATACTACGATGATTGTCTTGCACACAATCTTAGTTAGTAAACTCATAGGTGGCACACTCTTGTCTCCTAGTGGTGTACTTGTGTTTTTAAAGCAGATCTGCACATTGTGAGCTTTATTTCTCAGACCACTAGGTAAAACCCTATTTATTTATCTTATTTGGCAAACGTGCTATGCCAGTATCCCATGGTGAGTGGCATGTAGATCGCAGGTCAACTCATTCCTGGTGTCATTCAAAATGACATAGTTGTTTATATAAATTATA
>NW_009622473.1:0-20073 GCF_000690535.1 Cariama cristata | reverse complement strand
AACAGGAGAGGGGAAAACCTAAACAAAAACAGCCGCAGGCCTGTGGGTTTGAAGAATTCCCTTTGGAATGGCAACAACACAGAGGACTTGACATTTATGCTAATTGGTGGTTTGAAAAATACTTTTTAAAACGGGTGATTTCTGTGCAGCCTTACAGCTTTTTCAATGTCAGCAGTAAGCGATTTAGTTGGAGCGAGAAATTCCCTTTAGAGTATAGCATCTGATTTTTGAAACTTGTTTTTACCCAAGCTACACCTTGAGCCCCAATAAAATAGTTTCCCAAGTTAGCATCTGCAGTTTGCGGGAGCGTGGGTTCGCTGCCATGAGAGCCATGTCAGGGCTGCTCAGCTGGCAGGGGGGATTTGGAAGCGGATCGTCAGGAGAGCAAACCCCTCTGATGGAAAGGAATGAAAATCCTTGGGTTACAAAGACTCGGATATAGACAAAACAGCGAGGGGAGGTGACTTGCACTCTGGCTCCTTCCTACATCTGCGCCTGTCCCTGCTGAAATCGAGAGCATCTTTTCAGCCATTAACGAGGGCTGTGAACCATCGGGTTTGCTGTTTAGCCTCTTAAAGTGGTAAGTCTGTGAAGTGGGATAAAGCATTGGTGGTGGAAAATGTCCATCACCACCGCGTCATCCTCATTTCACTCCAGAACTTATTAAAAAGTGTTTGGTTTTTTTTTTCTCCATCTTTTAGACTAAGATTGGAAGGTTTAGGATTCAATAATTGTACTAGGAGTCACGTTCTGATTTGATACGGGGTAATTAATGAAATAGCTTTTGAAATGGAGAGCAATGTAAAGCACCATGCTGGATTTTCACAGACGTGTTCTTGTTGCCTGGTAATTGCGTGCAAGAATCTTGCTAACTCGATGAGGAGGACACTTGCGGTCTGTTACTAATACTGAAAGTGAGAGCCAGTAAATTAAAGTTTTAGTCCTGAGTTTTAATTATCTATTAATGGACTAATAAATAATCCTTTAAAATTCTTTTGAATGCATGTAGGGATCAAAGAATGATTCTGAGAACATGAGACTTTAGTTATTAAACATTGCATAGAGGCAGTATTTTGCAGCTTGTGAGAAATAAAAATTTTTAAAAGTGTTTATGGGGGAAGAAAATGGGACTACCAATGGGGAATGGAACGGTCCAGTTGGAATGACCGTGCATCTTTGAACTGGGTGGATTTCTGTTCTTGGCTTTCTAGATACAGGATGTGTTTTCTGGAAGCAAATGTAGTGACAAGTTCCATTCCCTGCAAGGAAACTGAGGAACCATAGCAGAATACTGTTTGCTGAGATTTAAAAAGCACCAATAATGATCATACTCTGTCACCCTTACACACAGCTCAATGTAAGTGAGGGAAAAAAAGTGTCTGCACGGAGGCTTGTTACCAGAAAGGAATAGAGAGTGTGCTTTTTATGAGAACAAGTGAGTGTTCTGCCTCTACGTAATCCCTATTGCAAGGCCACATATGGAATATACGGCTGTTACTTCCCTCTGCATATAACAAAGTACATTATTTATCTGCCCCGGTTTCCCGTATGCCGCTTACTGTGCAGTAAATGCCGTGTTATGGAGGTGAAGATGTGTGTGTTACAGAGAATTCTGCTGTCCACCAGGTGATTGTAAACAATCAAAACCCAGAAGAATGGTTTTCCCACCAGAGCGTGGGTGGCCGTTCTGTAGCAGTGCCTGCAGTAACCAGGGAAGGTCCCACTTCTCCACCACCGTTCAGCCTCCGGTCCTGCGCCTCAAGTCTTGGGGGGAGATCTTCACTTTTAAAGTGGCAGAGTCCTCCTCCGGGAACAGGATTTGACCCGGGTCTTGATTCGTCTCTGCGTATGCGTGCTAATTACAACGGTTAAAGTGACACTGAGAGGTTGGGAGTTGGAGGTGAAAAACTGCTCTGTTCTTCTTTTGCAATATCGTGTCAAAAGACACTGAGTTATAATTACTTTATATTACTTTATTAATTTCAAGGTAACTGAAACCACAAGTGGGCATTGTTCTCTGGCGTAAAAATGTGCGTTGGATTGTGTTGTTACCACCGCTGCAGAGCCATCAAGTTTTGCTGTTTCGTCTTTATGCAGAAATTGTGCATAAACAGGCTGTAGGTATGGTTTGTTAAATTAGGGCTGTTTCTAACAGCTTCCATTTCACTTCTGCTAAATGCCATAAAGGAAAGTCTTCCTTCTCAATACTCTTCTGTCTCTTTCTCTGGGATGGTTATATTATCTTTGAAAACAATCTTTGCCCAAAGCAAATTACTACTTTATTTTCTGAACACTTGGGCTGCAGAGTGACTCCGTGTTTTCCACTTGTCCTAAAATAGGACAGCAGAAGCACCTGAGCAAGTGGATTGAAAATAGAAGTTCCTTGAAATGAGGTGGTGCTGTCAGTCTCTGTGATTATGGGGCTTAGTACACAAGGTTTCAGTTTTCCGTGACCTCCAAGCTACCAAAGATGTGGGATTGCACCAGATTTTCAGTGTTTTTGTTTTCTTCCATCTGTTTTGTGTTATGTATGAACATAGGGTAATTATTGCTTGCATGATGTGGTGTTTTCGTAGAATCACAGACCCCTTTAGTTTGGTGGCAGCCTCCTGAGATCATATAGTCCCACTCCCCCTGCTCCAGCAGTGTGAGCCGGAGCAGGTTGTCCAGGGCCGCGTCCGGTCAGAGTTTGAGCATCTCCACGGATGGAGACTGTACAACCTCTCTGGGCAACCTGTCCCAATGTTTGACTGTCCTCACAGTAAAAAAAAAAAAAGTGCTTCCTTGTGATCGGATGGGACTTGGTGTGGTTTAATTTGTGCCCATGGCCTCTTGTCCAGAGAAGGGTCTGGCTCCCTCGTCCTCACTCCCTCCCAGCAGGGACTTGGTGTGGTTTAATTTGTGCCCATGGCCTCTTGTCCAGAGAAGGGTCTGGCTCCCTCGTCCTCACTCCCTCCCAGCAGGGACCGGGGAAGTTCGGCGCGAGCCATCTCTGCTCCAGGCCGAACAGCCCCAGCCCTCTCAGCCTCTCCTCCTAGGAGGGATGCTCCAGGCCATCTACTGCCTTTGTGACCCCAGTATTTGTGGTGGTCTATACTAACACATGGTATTTATTTATTTTTACTGGCTAAGTATTGTTTTTAGCTTGATTTCTTAAGGAAATGATCACTCTGTTAGGCAGTTGCCCCCAATAACTTGGGAAGCTCGTGTCTGCTTTCAGCCATATTTGTAAAAAAAAAGGGCTAGTTACATGTGTGTGTATATATATATTTTTTTTTTTGAAGAAAAGTGAAAGAGAGAAGGACCAAGTGAAGGTCCTGCCTGAAGGAGAGACAGGCAGGGCTTGCCAGCGTGCAGGTCGGTAGCAGGCAGCAGGGCAGTCGGCACGTGGGTCTGGACCAGGTGGGTCCAGCGTGCAAACATCATCTCTTCTTGATGGCTGCTCAGAAGACACGTGGGGGTAGAGTTGGGACAGGGGAAGGGCTCGGGGACACCAGCAGAAGTCCCCTGGGAAAACGAGCTTTATTGGATCCACTCTTAATGAGACATTTTGTTTTGTGTAAACCGCTTTCTAATGTTCTGGATTCTTCTTCTCTTGAAGAAAACCACCACCGTGTGCCCTAAATACTGGTTTCTGCAGAGATTGTCGGCCACGTTTGGGCGCTAATTCCAAGATTAGCGTGCACGTGTAAATGCATGTAAAAGCTTTCACAGACGGGAAGCACAGAAGCACGAGGATGGTTGATGTCCATTAGCGTTGCTTCTTGGAGGTCAGAAAAGCAAGGTGGATCTCTGACCTTCTGACCTCTCGTTGCATGAAAACTGCTTCCAGTGAAATGTCATACGTTGTGAGGGAATGGTGATGGCTGTCCAAAGAAACAAAAAGTGCTTTAATAGCAAAGTAAGATCTTGGTCGGTTGATTTGCAACATCAGTTAATGCTCATTAGAATTTTTAAGATGGATGCTCGTTTAACATGACTATACGTATGGTCGAGAAAGAAGTACCTAGTGCTGGTTAGGAGGTCTGGCCCTCTCCTGAAAGGCTTTTGTGGTTTGTGTTCTGCGCTACGGCCGTCCAGCACCTGGAAGCAACCTCCATTGGCAAGTGGCTCAGGAAACCTCTGTCTCGGTAAACGTGGCTGTTGTTTCTAAACGACGACTCTTCTGCCTGTGGTGGTAGGGGTGTCTCCAGGCTGCAGGGGTTGGAGGGGAGGTGACGCTGCCCACGTCAACGTGGCTGGGCCTTTGCTTGACTCTGGGAGCGAGGAGCCGGCATGCGACCATGTGGCAGAACCTTCTCGTCGTGGTTCGCAGAGACTTGTTGTCTTGCTGATGGACCCGACCGCGAGGTGGGCAGTGCTGCTCTGAGCTGCACGGTGATGCGACGTGAACTTTGCTCAAGGGACCCCTTGAAGCTCTGTGCGCTGCCACATGTGACGTTCCCAATGCGCTGTCTTTTGAGTTATCATCTTCTGGGCTTCCCCGTGGGTATATCTGTGCTCTGGGTACTTTCACAGAATCACAACCTGGTTGAGGTTGGAAAGGATCTCTGGAGATCATCTGGTCCAACCACTCTGCTCAAGCAGGGTCACCCAGAGCCGATTGTCCAGGACCGTGTCCAAGCAGCATTTGAGTATCTCAAAGGATGGAGACTCCACCACCTCTGTGGGCAACCCGTGCCAGCACTCAGTCACCCTGACAGTGAAAAGGTGTTTCCTGATGTTCAGAGGGCACCTCCTGTGTTCCAGTCTGTGCCCGTTGCGTCTTGTCCTGTCACTGGGCACCACTGGAAAGGGCCTGGCTCTGTCCTCGCTGCACCTTCCTTCGGGTGTTCATAGCCATCGATCAGATCCCCCTGAGCCTTCTCTTCTCCAACTGCTCCACCCCCTTCATCATCCTCGTGGCCCTTCACTGGATTTTCTCCAGTCAGTCCCTGTCTCTCTCGTGCTGCAGAGACCGGCATTGGACCCAGCACTCCAGGTGTGGCCTCACCAGCGCCGAATAAAGGGGAAGGATCCCCTCCTTGACCTGCCGACAACAGCCGAGGACACCGTTTGCCTTCTACCCCGCAAGGGCCCATTGCTGGCTCACGTTCAACTTGGTGTCCACCGGGACCCTGGTTTTCTGCCAAGCTGCTTTCCAGTTGGGTGATCCCAGCATTTACTGGTGCCTGGGGTTGTGCTTCCCCAGGTGCAGGACCCAAAAAGGATGTGAACCGTAAAAGCCCTTTGCTGGCATTGCCGCTGTGGGACTTGTGTTCAGGAGACACCTGGGTGTCATCCTTTCCCGCTTCCAAAAAAAGGGAACGTCTCCGTCGTCTGATGGCATGTTGCCGTGGCCATTGCATCCTCAGTATGACTTGCTATTTGCATTCTTATTTTACATGACAAGTGCGTTCATTTACCAGTATTTTATTTTGATGTAATAAGATGTCTCCGGTGTTTTGTTTGAAGACCAGCGGGCAGTGTTTTGGGAAGAGATGGTCCACGGACTGTTGTTGCCGGGGGTTTCTGTGTGGCTTGAGGTAGTTAAAGAGCTCTCCGACTCGATGGCAATATTGCAAGTTCAGTAGCTCCTGTCTGCATCTCAAGCAACAAAGGGGCTTTTGAAAATCCCCTTTAAAGTAAAGGGATACTTTAAATATTGTCCCTCCCTCGTACACTAATTCCCTTTAAGAAGATGGTGGGGTAGGGTGATAACAGTGATGCTCAGTGCTCCAGCTGCTGGTGTTCTCCACCGGGAGCACTTTTTCCCTTTCTGCCTTGGATTTTCTTTCTCGGGGAAATGAATCGCAGCCTGGGCTGCCGCTTTCTGTTTCCCCACCCTGAAACCTGACCTCACAAATAGCGGATTACCGGGAGTTTCTGCAGCTTGATGGTGACCTCATCGCATGGAAGGAGAAAAGCGTTTGGGAATAGCAGATACCAGGTAAAGAAAGGCTTTGCTTATCGGGTGGATCCTCTCCACTGTGTGCAGTTGAAAGTAACTGGCAAGCCTGAAATGCAGACTTACTGGGCAGCCGTCTGTGTACAAGGTCTGGCTCTGTGCTCTTTGGATCCCTCTTCGTCCCTTCCTGGAGCCTGCGCGCGCTCTCAGACTTCACCGACAGAATGAGCAGCCGGATCTGGGGCGTTACGAGAGGGTTCGTCCACTTTACCTGGAGTCCTCTTCTGCGGTTGTCTTGATTTACAAAAGCTGTTGGGCCCGGTGAAACGAGATTCTTCATTTTCATGAAAAGTACGGTGATATTTATGATGATTTTTTTTTCCTACTGAGCATGCAAGTGTTAGGTTTCATATTTATGATACTTTCTTACTTACTTGTTGTAAGTTTCCAAAACATGTCTATTTAGTTGTTCAGAAGTAAAAAGTGTGGGCGTCTAAAGTGATCCCATGTCTTCCGGGTGAGACAAACCTTAAATCATGGGGATGTTAATCATCTTTTCTCATTTTTCTCCTCTGTCTTTTGTCAGTGATGTCACTTAATGTGATTCAGAATTGATTACAGTATTGCAGATTATGGTTAAAACTCAGCAACTGAAGACAGTAAAATTAACTCCGTATATTTAAAAAGTAAGCAACAACAAAAAATGTTCCCGGAGACCCCTGTGTTTCAAATTCTTATCTAAGTAGGCAGCATTAGTTATAATGATTCTAATTTTTCTCCTTGCCCTCTTAAATGGTAAAATAAACTTGTTAGCCATCTTTACCAATAGACACAATCTTGTCACTGCCATGGCCTGCGATCAGCCCATCTGCCGTATGAAGGACAGTAATCTTTCGATTCTAAACGTGCCTCTCCTAGCAAAAAATTGGAGCAATAAAACTAAATAGGATTGTAAGCTAAAGATTTTAACGTCCCGTTGCGTGTCTCCTGATGCAGGACTAGGATCGATGTTAATGCAAATAACAGTGATAGAGAGAATTATTTCCTTCCCCTGAAGGTGAACTAGGAGCATTGGCTGGGAAATAATAGTTATATGGGGTCTTTTCTCTACCCAGCCGTGAGGGTCGAGAGCTGCCTCTGCAAGGGGAAGGAGCATTTGCTGCAGTTCTGGAGTGGTTCCTACCCCTGCCCATGCGACACCCGGGAAAAGACCATTTGCAGAGGTTTAAGAGCAGCAACCACTCTCTTCCCTCTTCACAGTATGATTTTAATATTATGGGAGTCTGCCCTTTTTTATTTGCCTCCTCCTTTGTGCATCGCTCCATCAGGAGAAAGGCGAGTCGACACGTGATGGGGTGCGGAGCCGGGGCAACGGCACGGATGAAACCCAGGCTGGCAGCGGTGCGGCATCCTGAAAGATGCAGAATGTGCTGGTCTGTTCCCGGGACCTCGTCTCCCACGGGATCTGTCTCCATGGCAGACTAGTCAGCACTGCTCTTGAGGTGCAGGAGAGGTGTATCCTTCTGCGGGTGAGAAACCAAGCTGGTCCGATGGAGGAGTACCAAATACAGACTGAGAGTTAAAATACAAGATGTAATGCTTTGGGGTTAGGCAGAGGAAAAAATACTCTTAGAAATGCAGAGCCAGCATGTCCTTCCCTTTGCTTTTTTGATCTTCTCTGCATAGAAAGTTTGTGTGCAGAATGCTTTTTTTAAGTGTAAAAACTATAGGTGTTTTTAGCATATTATGGATGTTCTTATAGGACAAAGAGTTGTTGGAAAGCCACTTGCTAAAAACACTTTATTAGGTACTATAAAAGATGAAATGAATTTGGAGACTCTTCAGTTTACAGGTTTTATTAATTTAAAGAAAGCTGATGCAGTAGAAACTGACTGTATGAGAAGTGTTTCTAAATCACGTGTTTATGAGGAATCGGACTTTCCAAACAGAATGCCTATCAGTGCTTGTCATCTGCTAACCTTACTTTATTCTCACTAATCTTGGAGGGAAAAAATCGATATCCAAACCCAGATCCTTTGTACAAATCCTCTTTACGTCACTCAAGCTTATGGCACTTACTAATATTCGTAATTACCAGTGTGTGTTATCAAAAATTACCTTTAACGTAAAATTAATCTGCGTCAGCAGTATGAGCTGTTACTGTATTTAAAGAGCAATTCAAGATAATATTCTGGATGTTAGGTGATGGTGATGGTCAGGGGTGATGGCCAGGTTTCCCTTCAACAGGGGTACCCGCATAAGTCAAATTGCAATCCTCAGACTTTGTTGAGAAGCCTTTTTTTTTTTCTCTTGATGAAACGAAGGAGGCTGCTTTGTGGTGACTTTCTGTTCATGGCTCTGCAGGTGGATTTTTCAAGGATGTTGTTGGGACCTGCTAGGTATACGAAGGCAGAACTTAGCATTGGGGTTCCAGGAGATAGAATTGTAGGGGAAAAGCCAGCAAGGTCTGGGAAGATTTGGACTCAGTACCATTGCAAATGAGTTTAAATAACAGCGATGGCTGGAGTTTCAAGAAAAATCCCTAGCCAGTCTTCACTTTTCTGAGAATGATGCAATCTTTCATCTAGCAGAGGCACCCTGGCACCTTCGTTCTTCTTCTTCCCTGTTGAAGAGGATGAAGATGGCACACTCTCCATCATTGTGGGTTGTCGTGGTGCCTCCGACAAGTTGTAGCTGGCTAGATCCTTTTGTGCTGCCGAGGAGGAAGTGTGGGGTGTCCCAGGCGAGAGAAGCTGCTCCGTTCCTGTTCTTATCTCCTGCTGCACACTCTTGGAGCTCACATGGGGAGTGCTGGCCTGGCGGTGGCTGCTCTGCGTTGACCTCAGATGGTGAAGTGATGTCTGAGCAGCCAACCGGACCCTCTCCTGCCTTTCCCAGTGGCAACCTGCTTGGCATTTCCAGGAGACTGGGCCATGGTACTTGAATACTTACCTGACGTTGTGTGTGTGAGTCTCATAGGCTCCGGCTGTGTGAGGCTGACTGTGTCCAGCCCTTGCTTACCGCTGTGCAAGGACCAGGAGATGTGTGCAGGGCTCCTGTTTATCTGTCTGCTTCTTGGTCAACAGTGATTTCAGTTCTAGTCCAGTCTTTCAAATAGATAGACTGTCAGTCTGAGGTTGCACATTGGTGTCGGGAAGATCGACAGCTAATCTGCATGCCCAGGGATGCCACGCATGGGCCGTGACGAACACTGCAATTCATCTGTATTTTGTGGTAGAAAATCCCTCCTTTTCTTCAAGGAGGTGGTCAGCCTTCAAAACTGATGCATTGGGTGTGGTGGTCTGTTTGTCTGCAGTTCGCTTCGCAGTGTGGTGGGCTGCAGGGTGTCCAGAATGAGATCCTTGGAGCTGTGTCTTGCTTTGCAGGACAGATTGTTTTAGTTCAGGTATCAACAGAAAGCATTGGGCCTTTTGCTCCTGAACTGGATGGTGACGTGGTCTCCACTGGTCATGGACAGCTGCTGGTGTCTGCCTTCTGTCCCAGTGCCCTGATTCAAAGGGACCTGCTCAAGGCAGGATGAGATGCCCAGCTGGGTCTGACAAAAACAGTTTCAGGCTCTTTTCTTTCCCATTCTACCTGGGGCTTGACCATCCCAACCTCGAGTGCTGTGTTCAGTTCTGGGCCCCTCACCACCAGACAGACCTTGAGGTGCTGGAGCGAGTCCAGAGAAGGGCAACGAAGGTGGGGAAGGGTCTGGAGCACAAGTCTGATGGGGAGCGGCTGAGGGAGCTGGGGGGGTTCGGTCTGGAGAAGAGGAGGCTGAGGGCAGACCTGATCACTCCCTACAACGACCTGAAAGGAGGGGGTAGCCAGGTGGGGGTTGGTCTCTTCTCCCAGGGAACCGGTGACAGGACAAGAGGGCATGGTCTGAAACTGTGCCAGGGGAAGTTCAGGCTAGAAATGAGGAGGCATTTCTTCACAGAAAGGGTCGTTAGGCATTGGGATGGGCTGCCCAGGGAGGTGGTGGAGTCCCCATCCCTGGAGGGGTTTAAGAAAAGACTGGAGGTGGCACTTAGTGCCATGGTCTGGCTGACATGGGGCTGTTAGGGCAAAGGTTGGACTCCATGATCCCAGAGGGCTCTTCCAACCACATTGATCCTGTGATTCTGTGAACCTCATCCTCTCGGCCTTGTGACATGAACGCTGGCAGACCTGCTCATCGCCGTGGCAAGGGGAAGCAACGTAGCAGCATCAAAACAGACTTGCTTGCCCTTCCATCTGCAGTGTTTTGTGGAAAAATTTTCCTGTCAGACACATGCTGAGTTTCTCCCAAAAGATAATTGTACATCATAATTGTAAATCCTAATTTAAAACAGGAAAATTAACTAATCTGTTAATGATTGGATATTTTCAAGGTGTATGGCCCCGAGGCACGTTAGCTTTTTGCCCTCTTTTTCAGAGTCTGTCTGAAATTTTTGGTTCTGGGATTCTGTGCTTGAAAAATGACCGAGAGGGCTCATTTGCAACACATTTATGAACAGCATACAACGTGAAGTATACATCTGTTAATGATTGGATATTTTCAAGGTGTATGGCCCCGAGGCACGTTAGCTTTTTGCCCTCTTTTTCAGAGTCTGTCTGAAATTTTTGGTTCTGGGATTCTGAAAAACGACTGAGAGGGCTCATTTGCAACACATTTATGAACAGCATATTCAAAAGAAGTATACAACGTGATGTACAACACATTTAGAAGAACTCAGTTACGGAGAAGTACCTTCCCCTTCCCGCTATGGAGAGAGGTGTCTTGTCAGGATATTTTACAGTTGTCTTTCACCAATCAATGATAGCTTTGGAAGATAATCCAAATACATGTTTTGGTTGAGCTAAAACAGAATCCTCTATTTTTTTCATTTACTTGTTAATCATTGTAAAATACATTGTGTCTTGCAGAAAGTGGGACACTAGGACAGGCGTTTGAAGAACGAGCAATCTAAATTCAGCGTGTCGCAGCAAACGGAGATGGGGAGTAAGGCAGGAGGTGTGCGGTGTGTGCAGATACGCACGTCTGCCTGTGCAGGACTAGAAGACGGTGAAAATTGCTGGTGACTCAGGTGGCACATCTCGTATACCAAATTCTGGGTTTCTGTCTTTGCTTTAGAGCTGCAGTTGAGAAAGCAGGTGTCTTACTTGCAGGAGAAACCTCCCTAGGTTGAGGAGTGGGTAGGCAGAGTTGGTGGTATTCACTGTAGAGCTGCCCGTGGTGGTAAAATTCAGAGGAATCTGGTGCTCTCAGCATTTAATTTAGTGCATATGTTCTCCTCCGGCATTGCTTAAGGAAACTGCATAGATTGTGTTTTCAGAGGTTCAGAGCTAAAATCAGTGAGTGGTTTCATAGCCAAGAGATTTTTCAAGTAACTGACATACTAAGTAGCGTTTTTCTTGCTAAATCTTAGGGAGTTTTGTATTTCATAGTGGTGACGGCATTAATTGACTGTCTTTGTCTGGGTCTGCCTTCCCATTTCACTTTATTTATTGTTGCTAACTTTCAATATTCTCGCTAGAGGCCCATGAAATGGATTTTTTTGTTGTTGTTAGTGAAATATCCACTGATTTATATTGGGTATAATGGAGTATTTCTGATGGCTTTTTCTACATGGTCTAAATTTGTCCTTCCCAAATCTAGTTATAAACCTGATCTGAAGCTCCGCTAGAAGTTAGCCCCACCTCGAATATGAGGGTTAAATTCTGACCCGAAGCCCCTGCTGTGAAAGCAGAAATGTTCTGTTCTGTAAGACATTATAACAGATGTGGATATTACGTCTGCTGAGTGTTTCAGAAATGTATTGCTCGATTGGTGAAGGTTCTGTACAGCTTTGAGACACCTCAGGATTGCTTCCTATGAAGATCTGAGCAGCTACCAATACATTTATTTTTTTCTTTTAGATTGTGAAGGTACAGTACCGTACAGTATGACACGTATCTGCTAGAAATATGCTTTCCTTTAACATGAAAGAGAGTTTTGTGGAATAAGGATGAAAAAAAGTATTGAGAGAAATACAGAAGGATGGCCGTTGCAAGTAGCCTCTTCCTTTTTGTGTAATGCTGAATAGGCTCTTCTTGCACGAGGAGTTTGTCTTCTCCAGTGTTACGGCTACATGAAGAGTATGTGGCTGGGCAGCTTTACACCCAAAACACTTTGGTTTTAAGGTGTGTTGGGTGTACTAGATTGGATTTGGTATCGGTTTTATCGTTAGTACACCAAAGTGATGGAAAATAAGCTCTAGTAACTGATTTTAATTATTTAAATAGAGATTTCCCACTCTAAATGATCTATTGTATTTTATCACTGTGTGTTTTTCTGTAGTCTCGTAAAACAAGTGTTTCTCAGTGGTTTGATGCAATTTGGCTCTATGATATATATAAAATACAGTATTTACACGCATACACTTAAGAAATTATATTAGTCATACTTCTTAGTGCATTTTCATTTTATCAGCAAATGGTGAAAGACTTTGTTAGAGAAAGAATACTTTTTCATTTGTGATTTGAACATAATAGTGTTCAACAGATACTACCGTACCTTCACATTCAGTCTCTGAGCATTGATGTTTAAAAGCACATTCGATTTAAACTAAAACGTTATTGATTTGTATATACCTTGTACTAGGTGCCTTCTGCCTCCAGAAATCTCCTCTACTTACTAGGATGACGGAAGAAGTCTGCTTCGAAGGGGCTTCCTGGCACGATGCCTTGGCAGAGCCTTGTGGTGCCTCCGGCTCTGCACAGAGGAGATCGAACTTGTGGTGGCCCGGCTGCAGGCACCTACTGGGGGTGCGTGGGGTCTCTAGTTTCATCAGTTGTCCTCTCTCTGGAGGTCCCGGTCTGGCCGAACGCGTGCCATGCATTCAGCTTCAGGGACATCACAGGCTCCATCGGCTGTCGTGCTGATCATGGCCATGGTGTTGAGGTTGTCCGTCTGGTGATGGATCTCAGCTTCGTTCCTTCCTTGGTGGTTGTGGCTTCGGGGGGGGCTGTACCCCTAATGTAGGGCCCTGCCGTGGGCACGCAGGCAGTGGACCTTGCCCTTCCCACCAGCCTGGTACCTGTTCTGCGGGAGTCTCCAGGGCTGCTCTGCTCCTCACTTGCAGGGTGGTCTTTGGCAAATCTTCTGCTCACTTTGTTACAGTGTTTTAAATCTGTAAAATAATGATTTAAGCACCTCTCGGGATAATTCTGTGGTTTAACACCATTTTTCATTACAGCCACCTTTTGTAGCAGCATTAAATGCAATTGCAGCATCTTTGAAATTCCAGTTCTTTGAAACATTGCCTACATTTTACCAGCCACACCTTAGTGTCACCTCCCTGGTTTCTTTCCTGTTCGTTCCTTCAGTTGGGTGGCTTTTGTAGTCTATAGCCTGAGTTGGATCGAAATTGCCGCATAATTTGCAACATAATTCCAGATGCAAAAATATATAAAAATACATTTTAGTCCTCAGAAAGGGAAAAAAGTTTAGTTTACTAGCTTGCATAATTTTGATTTTTTTTTTCATTTTTAAAATATTTGTTCCATTAATGCTTGTTTTGTTATCCATTATTCTCCATGCTCTGTTTCTCTTCAACATTCAAAAACAGTGCATCAATGTGTTTTATCTCACTGAATGGAGGCTGGTGCTAAGCTATGCAGGAAGCACAAAACTGTAACTTCAATAATGCAATGTCATACATGGAAAAATTTAGAAAGAAAGAAGAAAGAGAGAGGCAAGAGCTTGGGTAGTGGTTGTTGGGTGCTCTCTGCTTGCTGTGCCTGTGGTATGATGATCTCTATGACTTGGGAGAAAACTTTCCTTATTTCAAGAATGCAGATGTTAATTATCTTAAACTGGTATGTACCGTGTCATTTTACTGAGAATGCCTCTGCCCAAGTGTCCAGCCAGGACATAGTACAGCCGTAGTACAGCCTGTTGTGGAAGCACCATGTGAAGCAGCAGATCTGTGCATGTCATGAGGTGATGGGTATCCAGCATCTACTCAACCAGTTGTTTTAATGCTGAATGGTCTGTTATTATATGTTTATACGCACACATATATAAGGTAATATTAGTATTAAATATGTATGTAGCTATAGCGTGTATAGTTGTAGCGCTGGAGACTGTCTTGGTTGAAGTTGAGTTACTCCAGATGTGATCCCTACGGACTTCTTACCGCTTGGTAATTTTTGCACCAAATCTGTAACTCTTTTGCCTCTAGCATTCTTAGAAAGACACCCACTCTTAATTAAAAAGTTAGGACTATAGCACTGGAAGGGACTTCCTGAGTCAGCATGTCCAGTCCCTTGATGTTACAGGCAAGTGAGTTATATAATCTGTTTCATAAATACGTAAAGCTTTGTCTTAAAACCATTAGTTAAATCTCCTTCCTCTACTCCTACCTTCTTCTAAATTGCAGTGGAGTTGTTTATTTTTTTTTATTCATGGCCTGGTTTTACTGGTTTGTTCTTGTGCCAGCGTTGTCCTTTACTATTAGTAGGTTTTCGGCCTATCAAATATTTATGTCTTTGTTGTGTTAATGGAAACTGCTCCTGTCCTATCTGGGTCTCTGTTTGCTAGAGGTTGGAGCCGAGCTCTGTTCCCTTGCTGAAGAAGGTGACTGAGCTGTCCTGTGCCGTACGGATGCTAGCGTGGAGGTTGCCGTGTGTCACCTGGCCAGCCTAGTCCTGTTTTACAGATTCCCTCATCCCCCTCTTCCTTGAGTAACACTTAGCCACATCTCGTGCTTGGGTTGATCTTCCCTGAGAAGTAGGAGGAATAATGGGTGGTTTTCCAGGTGCTTCTTAGCAGTGCTTCGTATGGTGGTGTGAATGCTCTCCTGGGAGTGTCCCTGTGTCACATCGCCTTTTTTCAAAGTCCTAGTAATGAGATTTATTTGAGGGCTCTCATCTTCATTAGCACGCTGCAGTGCAGTCTGTGTGACACGGAGTGGCAGGAGACGGCAGCATGTCCGTCTCCTCTCTGCCCTCCTCATGCTGCTGTTGCCCCTGGCCCAGGGCACGTCACTGTAGGGCCTGATCAATCGTTCTGTCATCAGCTCCTTCCTCTTGACCCTCCTCATCACAGCAGAAATGGCTGTCCCTATGTGCGTGCCCTTGCACTTGTGTGCTGTTCAGTCCCAGTATCACTCTGGTCTTCAGCATCAGCCGGTTCTTCCCCTGTGATAGTTCGGTTCTCTTTACTGCTGATGACACCTCCCGGTCTTGTGTCATCTGCAAGGCTTCGCAGTTGTACCTCCTTTCTTGTTGGCCATGCTTCCTGATGGAAGTAGGGGACAAGGCTGTTCTCAAGGCGGTTTTGAGAACTCTGCTAGCGGCCCATCCCTTCTTCTTGCACCCCTTTCCTCCACTGCATCTTCTGTCCCACCAGGACATGTCCCACCGGGAGGCGTGAGCGTGTCTTGGGTAGAGCTGGAGCAGGGTGAAGGGTGTGGGAGTGTTCCCTCTGTCTCTCCTGGCTGTGCTGTAGGACCAGGCCTACTTCACAGAGAGCATCTTAAGAGAAAAGTGGTCTTCCTTTGAAAAAAGACTGAGATCCCTTGGAATAGGAATATAGGAGATGGTAATCTTTGCATAAATCAACAAAAAAGACATTTATTTCACGGAAGGCATTCAAAGACCAGTCTATGACTATGGAGTATCTAGCAGATAAAAGGTGTCTTTTTGACTTCTTGAAGTTAGCAACAGGAACAAAAATCTTTATCTCCAAGGTCTGCAGATGTAAAGGAAGAGTTATTTCACTGGAAGATTGTATGCTTTTATGGAGATGGAAATGTTCCTTCAGGAGTGCATTTGTCTTTGAAGAGGATAGCAAAGATTCAGACACAGGGCATAGCTCAGAGCATCTTTCCATCATGTAACTGTGGACTGTGTGTCCTTCTGGACTCATGAATTCTAAAAACTAAGTTAAAAATACAGTTAAAATGGCATTATAACGTGTCAGAAAAAATGGGCAGGAAGGGTTGTTCTATGATGTTTTGACCATTCCACTGATAAATGGCCTTGTTTGCTGTCAGCTTTATTTGAGGTCAGAGACCTCAGCCAAGGAAGGCTGATACTTCTCTTTCCATATGAAATGCATATTTCTGGGTAAGCATCTTCATATGAATCAGTGTTACGTATCTTAAGTATTCAATATAGAAGTATTAATATAATCATGCATTCCTAGTATAAAGCACCTCCTGGTCCCAAGGCTGATGTGTAACGTATGTTGTACTGTGAATATGGTTTGAACTTCAGGCCAAGCTCTGCAATGAAAACGTTAAGAGTTTTTTTATATCACAGCTATCACAACTGTGGTTGCATCATTGCCGAATACACCAGAAATGGGAAACCCAGACAGAGTAGAACAAGAGACATGGGAGAATGCAGTTGTAATTTGCTGAGTTTTGTGGTAAGTGTAGGGTAAGATTTTGAACAAGCATGAAATTGGAGATGATAAATCAATTAGATAAGAGTTTAAAAAAGTGTAGTGTAGTCAGGGATTGTAAATTGTTGATTGCTTCGTTTCAGAGTTGCAGCTGAACTTCTTTTCAGCTTGTGGACTGTCTGCTGTTTGTCGGTGCGCTTGTGGGAGTGTTACAGTTTGGTCTTTTGAACTATGTCTTGTAAAACTACTACTTGAGATAGATAGCATCTTCGTGTTTGCTCTGAGATCCTTCTGAGACGGAGAAGGTATGGGCTGTTATTAGAATTTACACTAACCAATTGCATACTTTCTTGTGGCACGGTTGCTGTTTGGGATCTTTTACATGGATTAGAGATGGGTTGTGGTTTCATTGCAGTGCACTGCAGGGGAAGCCGGGGTTCGCTCTGCAGGTGTCGTGGCTGGGATTGACCTGAGTCACCTGGAGAAGGGACTTCTGAAGGCAAGGGCCTTCCAGGAGAAAGGGTGAGCATTGCTTGGAGCACCCTCAAACCCATGGGTCTCTGTCACCTTGGGGCATTGAAGAGTGAGGTGAGCGATTATCCGGTGAAATACAAGGAGTCCCTTTTCATGGGTTAGTGAAACTCTGCTCTCAGGGAGCCAAAATGCTTCTAAAATTCATGTCATGTTAGATACAACACATTGGAAATTCAAGTATGCTTTTATCACTGTGTGTGGGCTGATGGCTGTGGTTTTCTATTTGTGTGAGGGTCATTTCAACTGTTGAGACCAGTGAGGGAGAGCGGCTTTAAATATTTGCAAAACCTTTGTTTTCACAAGGGAAACACTAAATATGTCTGTACTGCCTCTCTTCTTGATAGAGACTGGGGCTGTTGTCATGCAATGGAGTCAAATTAATGTTGATCTAGGGTAGACAAGACTCAGTTCCTTAATCTTCTCTTTCAACTTTGCTAAATAAATGACTTGACTTTATATAAAATGCCTGTGGGGTAAAAATCTGTGTATCTATTCATAGTTTGAGATTTTAAACTATTTGTTGATTTTTACACAGCTCTCTAATGCTCTTCTTAAAA
The DNA here is from genome assembly GCF_000690535.1 of Cariama cristata. Classification (NCBI taxonomy): domain Eukaryota; kingdom Metazoa; phylum Chordata; class Aves; order Cariamiformes; family Cariamidae; genus Cariama; species Cariama cristata. Next base: position 2,717 of record NW_009622473.1, on the reverse strand, counting down.
AGTAGCTTCATCAGTGTAGACTGGCTTATAAAGTGAGAGGCAGAATTCATTTGATATCAGCCATTGAAATGGAAGTTACTTCCTGAGGGAGCGTTTCACTGATGACCACTGTAATTCTGAGAAGTGACTTAATTTAAGGATCCTTTTTCTGATCATCAAAGTGAAAAGATTTAACACTGTTGCTGAAGCTTTGGCGTTGTTGGTATCCAACTGTGGCCATTGCCTGTAGAGGAGCTACAGTAAGAAAGTGTGACTTGAGTGTCAGATGCTTTGTGGTAGATACTTGCTCCGTAAGGAGGTAATCTCTCTTCCTGAAGTTGCTGTTGAGCGAAATGGCTCCTGTTAAGAGACCAGCACAAGGTCCGCACCTTGAGTAGCATGTAAAACCCCATCAGCAGCGGGCCTGATAATGGGGCTGGAGACTTGGGTTTGAACAGGTCAGATTTAAGCAGCCAGGAGTCGACCTCTTTCTTTGTCGTGGCTTTTAAAGACAAAATACTGTCAACACAGCTCCCAAAATTGCCAACCTAATTAGGTGCTGCCCAGAAGCTGTGAGGTGGACTACACAACCGGTGTTGCCTCCCTCGTCTGTGGGCTTCCTTCGGGTGAGGTGACCTCCCGTGGGAAGTCGCACACAACACAAGCCCTTCTCCGCTTCACCAGCAGCCCTCTGTTTCCTAGCAGATGTCTCTGCCAGACATGTATTCCTCACTTCTTCATGTTTTTGCACCCAGAGCACTGCCATCTCCTGCCAGCAAAGGGACGAGGGGACGGGTCTGAGCCTGAACCCCGATGCTTGCTTTGCTGTGCGATACCGTTGCACACCCTTACCAGCCACCACAGATCAAGGCCATATAATGAGATTTCTGCCTATACGTGCATCTCTGGCTCTCTGCTTGATTTATCACTGATGTGATGTGATGATTTCTGATTATATGCTACTATTTTTAGTCATTTTCTTCCTTTGCAACAGGCAGTAAAGCAGCAAGCCAAGCGATCTGCATTGTACCACTGCTTTTCAGAGGAATACTTATTCTTTCACCTTAAGACGATTTTATGCTAGATGTTTTCCCTGTAAAGACTAGTGCGTGAGCCATTGTTATTTGTCATAATCCCGGGTTGTTACAGACCAGTTATTCTGCTTGAAATCTGGGGATAGAGGCTAGCAGAAAAAAATCCATGTGACTAATTTTTATATATAGCGTTATCATACTCCAGTTTTCTTAGATCACCAAGGTGATGAACTGTTTAACTGTTCCTGTGAGAAATTACTCTTTGAAAGCAAGCATAGAAGCTTGGGAAAAAAATAGTAAAAATGACAAAAAATAATAAAAATATAAATGTTGTGGTCAGTTGGTCAGCCTTGCTATTGAGAACTACTGGGAGTGTAGGCTGTTTCTTCTTCCAGTGCACCTGTGTACTTTGTCATAGTGGGATCCCTCCCGCCCCCGCCAAAAAAAAAAGAGTACCTTTGCCTAACCATCAGTGGAATGATCTGGTCCTTTTTATTTCTGTTTTCTAAATGTCTTTACTGCATCTCCATAAAGATGGAGCTGTGAGCTACGAGCTGAGCTCTGTGCAGTGAAACCATCAGAGAAGATCAGCTGCAGCACCTGGCTCTGCAAATGAGAAACCTCTTGAAATCAAGGGCAGCTCATAGCAGCAAGTGAAGCCTGTGGTTCTTTGCCAGCACCATATATTGGTTTTTTTTGCCTCTTGGCAGCACTAAAGTGAAAGAATGCAGTCAGCAAATTTGCATTTCAGTTTTTAAACTTAGTGCCCTGGGCATTTTAATTCATGGCAGTGTTTTTTGTAAATAGTGTCTCTCCGTTATTTTAAGATATCTTTAAAAAGATTATAAGGCTATGCTGTTTGGTTTTTTTTTTTGTTTTGGCCCGCTCATCCTGTTAAATATTTAAGTTTATAATGAAGCAGGAGTAATATCTGCAGTATCTGCTTTCAGTAAGTCATTGGAATTTGTCCTATTTCTGAGGCCAGAAGTACGAATTTGATTCATGTGAATATTCTTTTCCCTTATGAAAGCTTGCTGATTTTAGTTAGCACCCACAGAGACGTGGAGCTTCATCTTTGTGCGTAGAACACTTGTGCGGCATTTCGGTAGGATTGGCTGTGCACAAACTCAGGTGAAAAACACAAGAAACGAGTAAACCAGAGGGATTATTTTTCTATTATAACTGGGTTTAGTGTTTTTTGTAAATACGACAGACAGAAAATGTTCACATGGGAAGGTGACTTTCAAATTGGTGTCCCCTCTGCCTGTTTAATTTTAGGAGATTTAAAAGGTTAGGGTGAAATCTTGGTCCTCTTCAAGTTGGTGAGGACATTCCCCCAGCTTCAGTAGGGCCAGGATGGTACCCACCCCCCAAAAGAAATGGAAAATGTGAGACACCTATGGACGTTTGTTTACTGAGCTGCATTCAGTCACTAATACGTGCTTGGTTTTAAAGCCTAACTGCCTCTGTGAGTCTGGTTAATAAAAAATTAGAAAAAACCCAACCCCAAAACTTTATTCAGTTTGTGTTCTCTGTTTCCTCTGCCCTTGTATGAGTTTCTAACAACATGGGAAGGCAAAGGTCGGTGCAGAGAGCACCATGTGGCAGGGGGATTTGCTGTGTGCTGGGGGATGCCCGGGCAGGTTGAGTTAGGGCAGGAGAGGGACCATAGACAGCCCGGGTGGTACCGCTTGGCTGGGCCAT
>NW_009622472.1:22976-41157 GCF_000690535.1 Cariama cristata | reverse complement strand
ATGGAGTTCACAAATGTAACCCAAGATGGTTCTGGGGTTTCTTGAGGTGAACTTTGAGTTCCCTGGCCCTTACAAACACTTTCTCCTGATAGTGCGGAGAACAGCTGGGTGGCCTCCCTGCATTGACCAGGCTTGTACCTCACTCTTGTCACATCTTTGTTCCAAGAGTTAGCAAAAACAGGCCAGTTACTGACTTGTTCGCTTAGGACTCGCAAGGGATGCAAAGTAGTTGAGATGAATAAATATTCTTTGGAAGATATTTATGGCTTGATTAAGCAATGTTATAAGCAAGAAAAGTTGTTTCATTTGTTTTGTTTTTTTTTTTTTTTTCCCTGTAGGCAAAAAGAGTATTAGAAAAGTATTTGGGTTCATCGCCGACTCAGTGAAGAAATCACATAAGACTGGGATGTTATTAGGAATCCTGAGCGTGTCTTATGTCTTTAAGACACTGGCATAGATATGAAGAAGGAATTGAACCGAGTAGCCAGAGCTAGTAGAGTTTCCTTTAAGGGAAATTTAAAGGGAAAAGGGAAAATCCTACTGGAACATTTTAGAATTAAACTAGAAAAATATTTAAATGGTTTCCATAAGACAAAAAAGTATTTTGAGAAGCCTGAGCAGGGTGTATAGCACCATCTCCCTTGCAGTTACTGTAACTTGCCTGGAGTCCCTTCAGACTGATACTTGCCTGTTGGGGTACCTGCTTCTCTGCAGTGAAAAAGGGTCTTGAGTCTTTGAATGCCAGAAAGCCTCATCTTTTCTTTGTATATCTGGGGTGGGGGGCGGGACACTCCTTACTGTGCAGTTTTTAGATCTGTGTGGCTGATCGTATGTGGGCACCTGACAGATCTGTCTCATTCATGCTTCGCTCACTCGGGATGTAGGGACTGTAGCCCTCATGTTTGACGGCTATTCTGTAGTCCCTCAGTAGCTCCACACCCTTCACACCTGTCAGAGTTTTATTGGTAAGTCACTGTCTTTTAATTCTGATGTAGAGCTCTAAGATGGCATTTGAGTATTCCGGGGGGAGAAAAGGGTTACTTTTTGTTCTTGTTTTTCTCTCGTGAGTAGCAAATCGGAGCAAGGGCTTGTTATGCCAGGGAACAGAGGAGTTTTAACAGGTGGGGTGTAGCTCTCCTCCTGGGCTCAGCCCTGCGCTCCTTGCGGTTTTCCTTTACTCAGGCCAAACTTCCACTCATAGGTCAAGTGAAGTGAAGAAGAAGTCAAGAGAAGTTTTGCTTGGGATTTAAGGAGGAGGCTTCATAGCAGTAAAGTAAGTTTAAGGAAATAACAAGATCTTCTAAGGAACTAATTTTTAACAAGTGTTTAAAATAAAATGGATGTATCTGAAAGTATGACATGATGAGCAAGAAGAAAGATATTTTTCAGGTACTCATTTAAACAAGTTTATAAAGTGAATTATGAAACCTCCATTGCAAATTATGAAACATCTACCATTGTGTTTCATATATAAGTACATGACCAAATACCATTAGGTTTCACTGGAAATTACAGTAGCTCTTTCTGTCCCTGCATATCTGCCAGTTTGTCTGGAATGACACGGGCATGCTGCAGACTTTGTGCAGAGTGACTACTTTTTGTGGATTTAGATTGGCAGAGTTAAAAACCTGTTAGTAATGGAGATGCCTGATTTTTTAATGTAAAACCAAGGGAAATATTGCAAGTTGTTTTCTCTTTTAACAGTGTTTTTTTTTTCTCATACTGGTTTATAAAATCTAGATAATTTTGAAGATAAAACCTAAGTCTCCTGATCTTAGACTGTCACAAGAAATGAAAGAAAATGTGGACTGAATTTAAGAAATACTGTGTAGTTATTTATGTGTATATTTGTGTGCATATACGTACATAAATACATAAACATATACATGCATGAGTAAAATTATAAATAATTAAAATATGTTTCACACACTTGATACATAGTGATGAACCTCTTTGGTGACATCATCAGAAATATAAATAGAAATAATAACTGGTAAGTTTATAGTTGCCACATGATAATTATTTATCTCCTGTAGAGGGATGTATATGACATCAGAGCTTTTAAAATTTATTCTCTCTTTTGCTGAAAAAGTATCTTCCTTTGCAATCCATATGTAAGATCAGGGCTTAACAGTTGCCTAGCTCTGTATTCCAGCAGTGCTGAAAGTAGTACTGTACAGCTGAAGTTTATGTAATACTACAAAAGCAAGCTTGGAATTGTTCTCAGCTAAAATACATGGCTGTTTAAATTTAGATTTAGGTATTTTATTGCTGAACTTAATGGTGACGACTCAAATATTCTGTGAGCTCTGTGAGCCCTGTGAGCCCTCTGGTTTTGTTTGATGTCATTTAATCATTATTTGTATCAAGGCAGTCCTTTAAAATTGTTGATTTTTGGATGAGTTACGTTGGCTTTAAGAATTACTCACTGGAGAGTGTATGGACATTGAAGAAAGATACGGGACCCTCCAGCCAGTGGAGATATGTATTTTTGTGTTGCCCTTGGAAATTATGTCTTTCCTATATTTACGTACTATGGGTAATACACATTTGCAGCGGAGACAATGATTGCTGCAGTTCATACTAAGATGAACACTGAGGTTTTCACCTCTGTGCAGTTAAGATGCTTGAACACTTTTTCTTTGTGTACAGGATGAATTTGATACACAGAAATAAATCTTTTAATTAATGTAAGCATTAGAATAGCTTTTTTTAAGTGTATCCTTTGAGAAATGCATCGTGTCACGTCTTTGGTGTCCTGAGTTATCTCAGCCTGGGCATTGTTGACATGTAGTAAGAAGAAAAGAAACCATCTTCAGTAGTATTAGTGAATGGGGAATGACTGAGAATGATTTAGGTAGTATTATTTGTCATCCTTCTTTTACTTTTTACAAATCGTTATTCTTCTTCTTCTGCTGATCACTAGGTAGTCTTCAGAAAAGCAGAAAAATCCTACTTTTATTTTAGTCAACATCACCTATTGATCTGAGAAAGAGATACACTACAGCGTGCCTATAGGGGAAAAAAAAAAAGATTGCTACCTCTGTTCGCCTTACAGAGCAGGAGTTACAATTTTTCATGAGGGCAGGTCGACTTCATTTTTTGGAACAATAGAAGGTCATATCTGTCTTTATAAAGAACAGTGTGCGGCATCTGTGCCATTGGATGCAAGGGTAATGGCAGTCATACTGAAAATGGACCATAATTAATGAATTAAAGAAGATTTAATGTGCTAACTTTTACTGAGTAATAAACAGTATTAGTATTAGTAACATAAGAACAAACCGTAACTTTGACTGCTTATTATCGGAGCTGCCTATTTTGCTTGATCAGGATAGAAAGCAAAGAGTAGGGCAGAGAGAACTGAACTGAGAGGCACAGAATAATGCAAAGGATAGCAGGGAAATTAAATACGGAACTTAGGGTTATGCTAAACTTCTTTAATCCATCAAATATCACATTATTCATTTTGCTCTTCCTACATTTTCCTACTCAAAATGAGAACATTACCAAACAACAGTTTAGTTCTGTCCAAAGACGGAACTAAACTGAGTATATCATCAAATGATTTTGAGTAAAAAAAACATACAAAACAAATTCATTATTCCCTGAAAAGTTCATACTTTTCAAGATTAAAATGACTTCACCATCCAAAATACTGTAAACCTCATAAAATTAAGATTGAGGATTAAATTTTAAAATCATATAAATATTAGATTAGGGTTATAAAAATAAAGTATTCTAACAAAATTTACTCAGTTTTCGGCTACCGTTTTAAGAGGGGGAAAAATACACTTTTCAAAAAAAGTCTGAATATATGTCAAAAAATGATCAAAAATTGTTTTAGGACCAGGGACGTTACTACACAAAGTTGATATTTCATTGTTAATATCGTCATTTGTAGTTTATCATGCTATGCTGGAAAAAGAATTCAGTTTTATTAAAGGGAATGGGTTTTTGTAGAATATCACAGATCTTTTTTTTTTAGGGGGAGTTTCTGTTGAATGAACTTTCTGGGGATAAAAAGTGAGTTAGTATTCCAGGATTTACAGAAATACAAAATACTAATGTTGTTTCTTGTGTAAAAGTATACTATTCTGCAGTTACAGGTATTTCATTGCCTCATAGTAAAATCAAGTTATAAAAAAAGTAACTTAAGTAACTTTAATTTCTTTAATTACCTTAACTAAAAGCCTGAAAGAAGTTCAGTACAGACTTTAGAAATGCTTCCTCTGGAAAAACAGTGACATTGTTGGAAATCACTGTAAATATAATGCCAAGAACAGTACATTTTCTCAGTGTTGAATTCCTACCTGTAATGGCGAACACCTTTTCTTCTTGGGAATCGTAAGACACATAGGTATTTGGACAAGAAGTATAAATATAAAAATAAAAAGAGTAAAGTGTAATTCAGTTATATTTATAAAATATTCTGATATTTTTAAACAAGTGGATAATCAGTCTTTTCTGATAGTGTTTTTTGCGTGCAAATTGTTATATCTGAATTATAAGTATTTCTGAAGTTATTGAAGTTAGCTGAAGGTAAAAATTTGTATTTTGTTTTCAGTTGAAGGTTGACATAAAAAATATAGAAAATAACAAGAGTGATACCAGCATATAATAGCTTGTTTCTCAATTGAAGGCAGCTTGTAAGGAATTTGATCTTAAAAAAACCTTGTACTTTAAGCCTTTCCAAGTCAGAAGTTGTGTCACTGCCTAGAACTGGACATGGGAAACCCATCATACGTGAATTGGTGGAAACTACTGAGAATATGCAGCAGTTGTTTGTCCCAGAAGTAAGGTCATAGGATGTAATTGTATTTTTCCAAGAAAATCTCTGTGCACAGTTGCTGAAGTGCCCTTGAGGTTTTGTTGTGCTTTTTTGGTGGTTTTTTTTTTTTTTTTAATAATGTTGCAGTACTTGTGGTTCAGTAACACCAACGGCAGGACAGTACGGGAAATGGCATAGAAACCTTTCCACTATTCCTTTCAGAATTTCTCGTTTTTCCCAATATTTCAAGTTATTCAAATAATTCTCTCTTTTTAGAAATAAACAAACATGACTAGACTTTGAGAACATGCTTGTGGTTGATGTACACGTTCCAAAATTAAACTGTAAATTCCATAGGTTTTGTGTAATTATTCTTCTGTGCTTGTACAGTATGAAAATAGCAGAGACCTGGGACATGACCACCTTCCTGAATGCTGGACTAAATAAGTCCTGATAACAATAAAATGCTTAGAGTTAGGCAAACTTTGTGTCACACTCCGATGCAAGTCACATTAATAGTAGGAATATTGTGTTTAATTGAACTGATTTCCATCTGTTCTTTTCTAAAAATAGGCAGGAACAGTTAGAGGCATCTCAGGTGGAGGAAACAGAGAAATCATGTTTTTAAAATATTTAAATCTTGCAGAAATTCTAGTTATGAATCTTTCTTGCCTGTTGTGTATAGACCCTTAAACCTATACCAGCTCGGTGAAAGCACTAAGCATCCCACGTCTGTGCTCACCAAAACCTATGGCTGTGTGGTGACAGGGTTATGGAGTTCTTAACATAAGTGTGCAATATTCTACAAAAGGAAGTGCACTTAGGAAATGTCATCTGTTGAGGGTCAATCTGTTCTACCCCAGCATCGTGTAATTCTAAGATTTTTTTAACATTGCTCTAATTGCTCTAATGTTCTTATTGTAGGTTAGAAATCTGAAACAATGGGTGACTGGAGCTTTCTGGGGAGACTGTTAGAGAATGCGCAGGAGCACTCCACGGTTATTGGCAAGGTTTGGCTGACGGTACTGTTTATCTTCAGGATACTGGTGCTGGGGGCTGCTGCTGAGGAGGTCTGGGGAGATGAGCAGTCGGACTTTACATGCAACACTCAGCAACCTGGTTGTGAAAATGTTTGCTATGACAAAGCCTTCCCCATTTCTCACATCCGCTTCTGGGTGCTGCAGATCATTTTTGTCTCCACTCCAACTCTCATCTACCTGGGCCATGTGCTGCACATTGTACGCATGGAGGAGAAGAGGAAAGAGAAAGAAGAGCTGAAAAAGAAGGGAAATGTCAAAGATGGCAACTACCCAGCGGTGTCTGGCAGTGGTGGTGGAGGAGGCAGCAATAACATCAAGGATCCTCTTGGCAAAAGGGGGAAGGAGAAGCTCCCGATCCGTGATGAATGTGGTAGAATCCGTATGGGGGGTGCCCTGCTCCGTACCTATGTCTTCAACATCATTTTCAAGACACTGTTTGAGGTGGGCTTCATTGTGGGCCAGTACTTCCTGTATGGCTTTGAGCTAAAGCCAGTCTACCAGTGCAGCCGCTCACCTTGCCCACACACTGTGGACTGCTTCATCTCAAGGCCCACTGAGAAGACCATCTTCATCATCTTCATGTTGGTGGTGGCCTCTGTCTCCCTGCTGCTGAACATGCTTGAGATCTATCACTTGGGGTGGAAGAAGCTTAAGCAGGGCATGACAAGCCGGTACAGCCTTGAGATGCCTGTTGCAACAATGACACCAGTCATGGTAACAGGGGAACCCAAACCTGTTGCCCTGCCACCACCAGCACCACCCGTGGTGGTAACGACTGCAGCGCACCCCCCTGTTCTACCTGACACCCGCGCAGTCACACCGCTGCTGGCCCCGGTGACCATGTCACCATACTATGCTGCAGCTGCTCCAAGACCACGGCCCCCCTCCAACACAGCCGCCATGGCCAGCTACCCTGTTGCTCCAGCAGTTCCCGAGGAGAGGCGCCGTGCTGTGACTCCTACACCCATCTCCACTCCCGTCACCATCCCGACCCCCATCCCCACACCCACGCCAGCTGTCATCAACTACTTCAACAACAACAGCCACACCCTGGCGGCCGAGCAGAACTGGGTCAACATGGCAGCTGAGCAGCAGAGGAAGGTGCCCTCCAGCTCAGCAGGCTCCTCTACCCCCAGCAGTGTCCGACGTCCCCTTCCCGAGCAGGAAGAGCCACTGGAGCAACTGCTCCCACCCCCCGCTGGGCCGCCTGTTGCCACAGCCCGCTTTGCCCACAGCCAACAGGGGCAGCAGCACCAGCCTGAGCGGGGCAAGTGGGAGCAAGTGGGATGTGGAGGGTGAGGAGGAGCTGTCAGAGGAACGGCCTGTCTCAACTGCTTGCACCACCGTGGAGATGCATGAGCCACCGCTGCTCATAGACACACGGCGCTTGAGCAGGGCCAGTAAGTCGAGCAGCTGCAGAGCCAGGTCAGACGACCTGGCTGTGTAGTGTGGTTGCCTCTGCTCAGAGGAGCGGGTGATGGAAGGCAGAGTGGGCAGGGGAGCTGCCCGGGGAGGCCAGGCCTGGTGTGGGTGGGAAGGCCTGGGCTTCAAACTTTGACGCTTGCTGTTTTTGCACTCTGTGACTTGTAGTGGGGAAAAATATCAACATTTTCTAATAGGTCAGGGGTGGCCAAAGCGCAGCCCATGGGCCAGGGGACCAGTCCTGCATTCCTTCGTGCCCATGGCAGATCTCCCAAGCGCAGCCATAGAGGAGGCCTGCACAGACAACAGGTGGTGATGGTAGCGGGTCGTGTGCCCTGAGGCTGACTTTCATCTGAGAAAAAATGTTCATATCCCTAGTGCCCATGTGCCTGGCTGTTGTCTCCCTCTTGCCCTTGCCTTCACTTCCACTCTTTTTCACAAAAGCTCTGCATGAGCAGATGTGATGACTTATTTTCTTCCTCTTAAATCTTACACAGCCCTATGGCAAACATCAAGGTGGCATAGTGCCTGTTGGCACCTGTCATCTCTACGGGCCAACTTGCCATATTAAAGGTGACTCAGTCTCTTCCATGTAACATGGCTTAATGAAGCCTTTTTGCTCATGGCAAATCACCAATGTGGTCCTCGGCCGGGCAAAGTTTAGGTAACCCCTGTAATAGATTTTTGAGGTTCATCTTTCTATAATTTTTTTTTTTTACTCTTGACCTGTTAGGAAGTGTTCAGTTTGACCTTCTATCCAGTGTTTGCTGACCATGATCACACCATGTTTTTAAGCCCACAAATATGTTTGAGCATGTTTGATTATAATTTTAGATGACTTCTGAAATTGCTTAGAGGAGGACAGGAATTTAAACCACACCTCAGAAATTATTACACAGAACAATTTCTCTTCAGAAAGCAAGGATTATGATTTCAATACATTGTGGCCCCATACGTTGCCTGTGGACAAACAATAGGATAAAGTACAGCTCTGCATTTTAGACTATTAGATATCAGCTTAAGTTTGTTGGAAAAATGCTTTTTAGAAGTAAACTTGAGTGCATATTTTTAAGTATTTGAGCATTTTGAGAATAATTTTGATCTGTAGGTTTAAAGTTACTTGACTGTGTACTTAATCATTTTAGTTTGATCTTGCAAGAAAATGTAAGGGGAAAGAAACTTGTTAATGGTAAAATTCCCAAAGCAACATTATTTACTGTTGTGTTCTACCCTTTGCTTTAACAACAATCTGTAGTGTCTTACAGGTCAGTGAAAACAATCTAGACAATATTATATTGCAGAAAAGGTGGCTAAAACATCTGGGCAACATGCTAGTGGTGGAGGGTCTATTCTGATCCCACTGAAGTCACTTGCAAAATTTCTGTTCAGTTTAACAAGGAGTAAGATTTGGGGATGGATCTTGCAGGCCTTATTCAAGCAAAACTAACATTCACATGGAGGTTTGGGAGCCAGAAGGAATGTAGATTTGGGGCCTTAGATAAAGACGTTAAAATCCTGCTTTTGAAAACTGTGTTTCCCTTAAAAATGAGTGGAGGAAACTACTGGGTATTTTTTTCTAAGGTGCAGCTTTCCTTACAGCTGGCTCTGTCCTTTATTCCTTTGTAACAAGTACTCTCACAGACATTAGTCAGAATTCTGAATGCCTTATAAGGCTCGGGAGAGTTTGGGTACAAAAGCAATGCAGGATTAGGCCCAACTTTTGTTCTAAGCAAAGCCAAAAGAACTAAGCTCAGAATCAGTCCTATTGCTGCTATAATCCAAAAGTACTGTAATTGGAGAAGAGCAGTCAAACACACTGGGATAACCCTTCGGATCTTCAAAGTATTTGGCCTGGCAGTGCAGTCTTTACTCAGGCAAAGCAGAGTCACCCTGTAGCAAATAGTTACAATTGCTGGTTATCTCTGCCTTAAATGTTTTCCTGAATGTGTTTATTTTATTCAACAGTTAAAATATATTCCCACCACTCAAGACGAAGCATTTATTTTTACTGCTTTCTGAGTAGACACAAAGAGTTTCTCATGATCAGAAGCACTGTTCTGCAACCTTTGGGCATGTTGTCTCGTGACTTCCTTGACCTGCTTGTGGTGAACCAGGTGAGGACAAGTCTTTCTTGAGGCCACTGATCTTGGGGGCAGACGCTGCATTAAAAGTCAGTGTACAGTAGTACAATACTTACTATTAGGTGTTCAGCTTCAGGCATGCTCTCGTGAATTTTCTGTGGTATAAGCCGTAAAACCCCTTTCTGCAAGAAAGCTAAAAGCTAAATTCGGCTTTCAGTTGTATCCATGCAACTATGCTGAACTTAGACTAAAGTTGATAAAGTTGCCTAGATGTAAACAAAGGCAGAGTTTAACACTCAAAAGTTTTAGATTTAATAGCATCTATAGTAGCACTTTTGTAAGTTTTGCTAAATGCCAAGTAATTATATTGCTGAAATAACGCAATATGCATCTTTGTATTTTAGTACATCAAAATTCATGGGCTATATTTTCCTTTCTTTTATGCTTCTGAAGAATGAAGTCAAAGTCTTTCTGGAGTGTGTTTACTTAAACCGGACCACCTGGAATATGTGCTTTTTTATATCAACGCCTGAGAGCAAAACTGACTTCTTGTTTGATGGAGCTTTGAATCTTGCAGTCCTTACTTTAGTACAACCCTCATAGAGTGTGTCCTGCAAGACTGCATCCATAATTTATATAAAAAATAGTAACAGAGATAGATTTAACTTTGGATCAACTGATACCTAGTCTGCCCTTTTCAAGTTAATGTGTGTGGTTAGACCTGCAGAAAGTTCAGGTGCTTTTGTGGAATAGATGGTATTTTCAGGCAGACTAACTACTGGAAAGCTGTAAAAGATCATTTTTCCTGTTAGGTGAAGCTCGCAGGGCAAGAAATGTAACTCTCTTGCAGCCCCTAAGAGAAATCTGACAGAGCAGCCTCCATGTGCAAGCAGTACTGGTCTGAGAAAGCCAAGTTACAACTCACAGGTTGTGCTTTCAAGATCGGTTTAAGATCCATCATGTAACTATACAGCATCAAGCTTCTTGGTTACCTGTGGTTTCATCTGGAGTCCAGTAATTGTTTCTTCATTTAAGCCCGGGTAACTGTTTTGGCAGAAGTCCCCCTTAGTGCTTACAACTACTTTTAGTTGCCACATCACGTCTGGAATCAGATTTGTTGAAAAAAAAGTCTTATTGGTGTGGCTAATTTTGAGTACTTTAATCTTTACAGATGAACGATCACTGAATTCAACACGCTATGAGTAAAGCATAACTATGCAGACTTCCATAGTTCTAGGAAATATGTATAAACACCAACTAACTTGCAGAACAGAGTCTGTTCGCAAAAATAATCTGCTAATTTCCAAGTCGTTTACTCTTTCACATCAATTAATTCCAAAGAGGGAACTGGTAGCAAATGATACTTTGATTTAGCCTGGTCATATGGCTGTTCAAGCCACAATCCTGAAAGATCTCATACACACACCTAACATGAAACTAGTAGGTAAATTACTGCAAAAGCAGAAGTCAGAACAGAATCATGTCTGATATTAAGCAAACTGAAAAAAATCCCACTCATTTTCGCTCTTTGAGTAGAATGATTGTGGGAAAATTGTTCTCTCTCTTACTTGAAGTTAAAAAAAAAGGCTAAAGTAAACTATGGAAAAGAAAAGGAGAAAACTGAAAAAAGATACTCTTTGAACAAGTTAGCAGGTGTATGATGTGCTCTTCTTTTTGCAGTGAGTCAACTCGTTGGTGCTAGTTGACCCTGCTTGGAGCATAGGGGGTTGGGCTAGATGACTTCCAGAGGTCCCTTCCAACCGCAATGATTATATGAAACGTATTTTGCAAATTACCGATTTCATTAGTACATTTTTTTCATAATAGTTTTATAAAGATGTAGCAAAAATATATCTGCATTGCACATAAGTACATAGTTTCTTGGCCATGGACATAGTTGATCTGTTTTCTATCACTGGGCTTTTTTAATTAGTGCAGCTGTCAGTTAATACAAAAGAAAATGAAGTATAGACAATTTAAAACCCCACGTTTCTTCCCTTTGTATTTTGATTAAATGAAGACAGCCTGCTAGAACCTTCCCTTTATTAAAGTGGAATATTTTATCTATGAATATCCATCTCTTGTTTTTTCATAGATAAAAAAGTGCTCCTTGACTTTGTTGGTCTGTGCTGGCATTGAAAAATCATAGCTTCTTGAAAATAGGTAGCATGCACTGTAAAAGCAGATGAACTGTGTTCTTTTCTGGTGTACTTTGGAAGCCAGTTGTGTGCAAGGTGGTACCAGGGATTGCTTTGGCTCAGTCAGTTTGTTGTTCATCAAGGCACTTAGAGCTAATTAAATGTCTGCCATTTTGCAGCTCTTGAGGTTATTTTCCGCTATGAATACATAAGTGTAGGATCAGTAAAATAATGAAGGAAAACTTTAAAAATCGGATCAGTACTTAGGTCCTTTTTTGGTTAGTCATGGGACCACCTCCTCTGCTGCTCCAGACTGTTGTATTCCACTGAGGTCACGTGGGTGACAACAGTCTGCGGAAGCAGAGCATTGAGCCCCCAGCACTTTTTGTTAAATACAGACACTAACACTGTGGATTTGAACAGGCTGTTTTGTTGGGTTTTTTTAATTCCAGATGTTTTTGTGTCATTTACTCTGATTTTTCTTGTGAAAAGTGTGCTCTTGTAATTTTGATATTCTGAAGTTTACATTCAGTTTTTGATTTCAGATTGCACATTTGGATGAAATAAACTGTTTTCTAAGTTTACATTTGTATAAGAAGTGAAAGAATGACTCTGCCAATATGTTAAACTTAAGAGAGAAATGTCTTACTATAACCCAGGAACTCTTCAGACATAAGGCAGTACCATTAAAGACAATTTAGCCTGATCACTGATCTATTGTATCAGTTTTCTCTGTATGTTTAAAATACGGGAGCTGGATATATTGGGAGCACACTATGGAAAAAGATACTTTTCATCATGAACTCAATTATTACCAAATAAACTAAGGTTCATTATTATTGATATGCCTTCTTGTGTGTTTAGAGGTTCAATGACAAAAACTATCTGTGACATACGTCCTTTGAGAGCTAAATTTACAGCCTGGTTTAAAATTCCAAACAAAATACTTGTGGAGAAACACCACACTGTTACACTGTAGAAGATTTTACAAGAGATAAATGTTTTGCTTTGTAGCCAAAAATACGGTTCAGAGCCTGCAAGTACAATTTCATGCAAGTTATTTTTACTCTTGCAAATAAGACCATTAAAGGTAATGGGACTATTTGCATAAGCAAAAGACACTGACATGAAAAAGAAATTGTAGATTTGAATTTTAAGTTTGTTGTAAGATGCCAATCAAACTCCAGCAGTTTCAGTCCCTGAAGAGTTATGCAAGATAACGTGAACATATTTTAAGGTGGAGAATATATTCCTATTCCCATTGACACAGTTTCTCACAGTGAAAGGGTTGTAAAGCATAAGAAATCTTACTCAGAGCTTTCTTGTTGCTTACCGGAGGTTTGTCTTTTACATGACAGAATGTGACAACAGACACAAGTTTTCTGGGCTGTCAGGAACTTATCATAACAATAAAAACAGCGAACAGTTAAAAGTGCTATCTTCAAAGAAGTGCCTTGTGTATTAAATTCTGTAAGAAACAAGTTGATGTGAATGTTAATTTACCTCATATGTTTACAAAATCGTAACTAAATAAACTTTTTGTACCACAGCATTGCCTCTTTTAGATTAACTTTTCACGGTTGTGTAGATGGTCTTTTAAAATACTAGCACAATGGAACAGTTGACCAAAGTCAGTTAGCTCTCTCCCTTTATTCGCTTATGCTACTGCTTCCCTTCTTCATACGAAGCGCTCACTGAATTGAATCTATTGGAAAACTGGATGTTGAAGCCTGTCTCCACGCAGAGCTCCCAGTGGCTTCCGACCTGTAGTACTGAGTGTTTGTCTCTCTTGTGTTAGTACAGTCGAGTGTATTTTTTTGGTACCTCCTGTGCTCTGGCAATGCCGTTTCTGCTTTACATGCTATATCCATATGGTAAACCAGATTATTCACTGTCTTTGAAGACTGAGCAGGGGTACAGCAAGCTGACAGGATTGTGATATGGATATTACTAAGGTGATACTTAGCAGTGATAAACTAAGCAAGAACGTGAAATAGCTGTATTGCTAAAGAGAACTCACTTGCCTCTGACCAAGAGCACTTTTTCCTACAAATACTTGTGGCCAGAATATGTTGCATACTTTCTATTTAGATGTTTCATTGCAAAGTTCCACGGTTTTGTCACTTGAAGAATGACCAGTCAGAGGCCAGAGCCCAAGAGAGCGGAGAGCATCAGCTGGTGCAGACACTGCTTTGCGCTGGGCTCTCCCTCCGGTGGGTCACAGCCACACTGCTGTCACCTTGCATCTACTGTCTCCTAAAGAATTTCTGGTTGGAGTATGAAATATCAATGTTGCTGCTTTTGATCTCTGAAGGCCTGTGTGATGATGGGGGTACTTTTTGCTGCCACATTGAGCAAAGTGGCTTGATGTGAGCTTGTGGCGGAAAGGTGTGCCCCAGTCGTCCACAGCTGGGTCAGGGCATGGTAAAGATCCTTTTGGTAATGGGAGGAGGTGTACTGGGTGGGAGGGAGCTCTCTACCCTCCTACAGTAAATGTCCTCTGTGCAGTCATGCTGAAAGCTGAATGAGGAGCATCCCAGACATCCCTGCTGCTCTTGTCCCCAGGGCATTGGCACAGGAACAATCAGCTGGGCTTTAGCAAGCATTTTCCCTGGGACCACATTAGAACTAGGCTTGAACCAACCTCATCAGTGCTTTCCCAGTCTGTAGCAGGAATAGGAATGAAGGCAATACACGTTGTCTCCCAAGGAAACAGATGTCAGATAGTCAGGTCTTAGTAGGGCTGACATTTTGATCATTTTGGCAACTGGATGTGCATCAGGTCTAACGGTCTTTGTGTCTTTTTTTCAGCTGAGAATAGAGTAAGCAGATGCTTAGCCAAAATCACAAAACTGAAGAGAGAGCCTTCTCACAAAGATGGCCTAGGAAGAACATGTTACTCTTGGAGTGTTGTAGTCCAGGAAAACAGAATGTTTGAGGAAATACACATTTTAGCACTTACAGGTATGTGATACTATGCCAGAATTACAGGTGACTTTAAGTACTGTTACTGCATTAGTAGAACAGTTGGATTGCACCAGCCGTATAAGTTTTTTTCATTTTTAGAAATTTCTGGTACATAGCAACAAAATGTTGTCCTTCATGGGTAGTTACCTCCTTTTCCTTTACTTGTGGTAGGTGATCTGTGTATCTTTGTGTCACTAGCAGTAGTACAGGGTCTATCAGAACTATTTTTAGTATCTGGAGGAAGATCTTCAATGTGTGAGCTTTCACCATACCTCATTTTTAAGGATGACCCTCAGCACTTACGACAGTGGCTGCAGATGCGGTTAAGGCTCCTGGTGCCGCAGAGAGCGGGGATGAGCAGACTAACACCAAGGTCACGAAGAGCTGCCTGGGCTCACTGTGTTTGTCTACATCACTAACATAGCCAATGCTAACCTATGTGGTGGGTGCCTTTTGTGAGCCAGATCTCTGTCATTTTAGAGGTTGTCTCCTGAGGAAAAAAAAAACCAGAATACCTGCCTTTCTTCATCCTTGTTATTTATTTGTCCCATGAAAGCATGATAAAATATATTAAAACCATCCAGACCTTTGCATTTCTAAGTGGTGTGAGACATGGCTTTTTAAAGAGATCCTGTGCTAGCTAGAGAATATTTTTGAAAATACAAAGGACTGAACAAGTTCAAACTCTCAAAAAGACAATACATTTTTTCCCTGTGTTTGCGCAACATCACCGAAGTCAGTGAATAGATGGAGTAAAGTGAAATAAAACCTTACTTCCCATGTGAGAATATGGGTTGAATTTCTATATTCCTCAATTAAATGAAAATTAAAAAGGAAGAGCAAACAGTTATCACCTATTGTATATCTCACTTCCCAGTTTGAGAAGATTAAACTTTCTAAAGATTTTGGCTTTAAGGAATGTTGTGGTCTTCTGAGCAGACACCAGGGAATAATTATGGTTGAACTATCCAGCCCCATGGAGGAACCTACTGTTTGCTTTGAATAGCTTATGCAGTGGGGTTTGCTTTGTAAATTCTGCACAAAATGCAGAAGTAAGCAGCTGAGGATGGTTTGCTTAAGCAAACTCATTCATGTTTGGTTTATGGATACTCTGAGGGGAAAGTACCTTCCTCATTATTAGCAGTGGAAGACAAGGAAAGGCAGAGTCATTGAGCTGAGTAGTTACCTTTTGTTCCAGTTCTTTGTTGAGGTGTTTAATGCTGAATTGTACCAGGTCCCTAAAACAGAGGTAGCTTTCATACCCCCATGCACTGCTCCTCTCTGTCTCTGCTCTGTAAGAGGGATTTAAATTTTTCTTTAAGTCATAAAGTTGCTTCTGTCTTTCAGACTGCCAGTACAACCTTCAGGGCCTGGTACATGTCTGTAAATCATCCTGTGACTGAAGTTTGAATACAGTAAAAACAACAAAATCAGATACCAGAATGAGCAATCAGGACTGACAGCATCAGTTAAACTTATTTATATTAACCACATTTAGGCATGGATGAAGTTTTGTCATGAGTAGCTGTCGTAATGCTGAATGTGATTTGTCCTAAGTTATTTATGACCGTGAAGCGCTGCTCATCTCTGTGACATGTAACAGAAGTGCTCACATATGGTTTGTTCAAAGAAAACATTGGTTTTTTGTAAACCACACCAACTGTTTTCTTGAGAAGACAGTCACGGTTGGCATGACCTGGACAGAACTGAGAAAAACCTGGGGTGCCAGAAACACGCATAGCTGACTCTCTGACTTTTCAGCATCCTGGAATCTTTTAAACTCTCTACTCAATTAAAGTAGTAAAGCCCAGTGCTTTGAGAGCAAAATTCTTGGCCAAGAGTCTACAAAATAATGCCTGCATTTACATTTGCCTACAAATGCGGCTGTACTAGTGACTGCAGTGGTTTGGGATTTTGCGGCACGGGGAAGGATGCAGTCTGCACCAGCCTCTTGCTGTGACCTACATGAGAATTACTACATGAGTGTTACTTTGGGGATGTATTTTTGAAAGCTCTGATCTTCATTGTTTACACATGAATGGACCCTTTTTTCAGTGTATCTGTGGCTGTAGGTAGAGTTGCAAGTGCCTATCTGTTGGCTGTCTGCATACCAATCTCCTCGCAGCAAGCAAAGTCACTCCTTCAGAGCAGCTTGACAGCACAGGCTGCTCCCGATTCATCCAAGCTGTGTGGCTTAATTAAGATTTACAACTTACTTGAGACCATGAAGAAATTCCTGTCTTCCTATGTAAGATATAACCATAAAATGTGCCTCAGCGATTCTTGCATTGTCCATCTTTTTGTGTTGCTTCCCCGCTATGGAAACCCAAACATCTGGAGGTCCCCATTAGCACAGTCCTCTGCAGTGTGCTGCAGTCATAGCTTCTGGCCACAATGTACTCAACATTTCTTCAAAGGAAAAATACTATCAGTCCCCACAACACTAGAAATTTCATAGAGTTTTGATCCTCTAGGGCTGAAAGATAACAAGCAAGATTGCTGCCCACTCATCACGCTGTTTTTATCGAGTAGGATCAAAAGGGGTCCTTGCTTGTTATTCATGTGTTCATAGAAGAACTAAAAGAGCAAGCAAATCTTTCCAGGCCTGTAAAAAAATCATGTGCCAATATGTCTATTCCTGTAGAAATAGTAGTTTGCTTGAACAAGTGCATTTTGAACTGGGAAAAGCCTTTGCACATTACACAGAACTCAGTGAGTTTTTCATTTGGAGCTGAAGTTTCTGGATGAAGTGAAAGGAGGCAAACTCAAGGCAAAACTGGTTGTGAGAAGGCAACTGGAGGCAGACTCCATTCGTATTTTGAGGCTACAGAACTAGAGACCCGGTAAATGGCCATTTTTTATTTTTCTTTATTCTTTTTTGCATTCAAAAGGAAAGCCTTGGACGTAAAAAGATCACTAACAGTTGCATTTTCACCGTCCTCCACAGGGACTGAATTGTTAGTGAGGAACAGAACGACCTGTAGGCTCATTGCTGACAATCCTTTTCCCTCACCTGGCTTTGTTCTGCCACCCATTACTTTTTAAAAGCTTCTCTCTTACAGAAAGATTATAGGCCTTAGAAAAATGCTTTCAGGAAGAGGACTGTCCCTGCTTCTGTTGGCCTGGGCTGTGAAATAAGAGCTCATCATTGCAAAATGATAGTTCCAACTAAGGTCAGCTGACATTCAGAATTTCTGTTTCCCAAGGGATCCTGAGATTTCAAATCAGAATGCAATATATATTCACATATTCTTCATGAAACCAAGCCTGAGAAATTTCCTTTAAAACATTTTGCATTAGAAAAACATCCAGATGATCATTTGGGAAGGAAGATGTCGTTCTGGAATTTAGATTATTTATTCTATTTTATATAATTTTAAAATTATCTTGCAACACGTGAAAGGTAGCTGTGCCTCATGCGGCACTGAGCCAAACAAAGTGGAGGTGGTGATGCTGAGGTGATTTCTGAGCTCTCCCCTTTAGTTCCACGTTGTGTTTTAGACACCTAGTTGTTATTTTGAATCTTACTCTTTCCTCCTTGAATTCCGAGCTTTCATACCGAGAATGCTGAAGTGCCATCTCTGTAGATGATCCAGATGGGAAAATAATCCCATTGCTGCCCCATAAAATGGAGTGAGTAGGGAGTGCTTACCATCCGTGCATAATGGAAAAGCTTAAACGTATTTGCTTAGATGTTGAAATCCGACACAGCTAAAGCCGTGACCTAACTTTCTAACAGAGTTTTGTGTATTGCTCTGAATT
>NW_009622472.1:22651-22965 GCF_000690535.1 Cariama cristata | reverse complement strand
CTGCTATAGCAAGTCATGCATGACACTGAAATGTGCATTACAAGTTTTTTGGTGTATAGGAGAAGTGCAATGATCTGCATGTAATTTGGGCAGCTGTCTTTATTTTCAGCAGAAAGAATTCTCTCAGTTGCAACAACTTAAATCCAGTATAACTCCACCACACTGGTGTAACACAGATAAGACTTTGTGTTTAAATGACTGCGGTGAACAAGATCAACTGCAGAAAGAATAGTTCTTTTTTAAAGAAAGATCTGCAAGTTTAGTACATAATGGGCCAAATTAATCTCCGCTGTAAGTGCACTCATTTCAGTGGT
>NW_009622472.1:0-22620 GCF_000690535.1 Cariama cristata | reverse complement strand
AGGAATGAATTTAGCCCGAAGCAACTTTACAATAACTCATATATAAGCATGCACAACTAAGTGTATTACACTTTAAACAAACTCAGCATTGTCTGGAGCACAGTTGGTCTGCTGAACTTCTGAAGCTAGGAACTAGCCATTGTGTGTTGAGTTTGTTTAGACAGTACCATTTTTGTTCAATTGGCTACATCCACGGTATTTTAGTGACAGCAGAAATGTTCGCTCTAGCTACAAAGTGACATTATAGCTGTCAGACAGGATTTTTATTCTAGGATGTGTATGCATTAACTCTTTTGTGCACTTTGAAATAAAATTATGACCAAATATAGAGAAATAGTTTCACCAGTTTATTTCACCAATTCTGAACTATTTGAGCTTAACTCTTTGAGATACCCTTTAATTCAAAAGGGGTTGAAATGCTCTTACAGAAGAGACCTCATAAGTAGTAAGGGAATTCAAAGAGTGTGAAGACTAAACCAAATCAGATCCAGAAAGAATTAACTCCGCTTTAGATAAGTTAATGTAACATTAATTTTTCTTTGGTTTCAGGCTTGATTTCTCTGTAGTTTTCAGTTGTAAATGTTGTGATACCAACTGCTGCTACAGCCACTGCGTCCCTCAGCCTACAGTGAATGCAGTTCTTTTGGAGATCATTGTCCATTCAGACTCTACCAGAGGAACACGTGGGCTGCAAGTTTTAGGCAATCACTGTCTGTCGGAGTTGCATAAATGCCCTTTGCTTCTTCATGTTTTTGTGTAAGGAGAGGAGACAAAAAGTATCATGGAATCACAGAAGTGCTGATTGAAGGGGACCTCCGAAGATCTCTAATCCAACCTCCCACTCAAAGTGGGACTATCCCAAAACCTAGATCTGGTCAGCCAGGTCTCTGTCTAGCCAAGTCTTGAATACCTCCAGAGATGGCAATCCCACAAGCACTATCCTGTGTAGTTTTCTTAATGTCCACTCTGAATGTCCCAAGCCACAGCCTCTGGCTGTTGCCACTTTTTAGACTATCATCTGCCATGAACAAGAAGAGTTTGGCTTTATTGTGTCTGTAACTCCCTTACAAATAGTTTCAGGCTCCTATTACATCCTCCCTTAGTCTTCTCCTCACCGGACTGAATAAGCCTATCTCCCACAACCTCTCTTTGGGGCTCCAGGCCCCTGACCACGTTGACTGGCTGTTGCTGGACCCTCTCCAGTTTCTCCACATCCCTCTTGAACTGAGGGCCGTGAAACGGGACACAGTACTGCAGGTGTGGCCTCACTGGTGCTGAGTAAAATCAAGCAAGTTGCCCTCCTTTTCCTCCTTGAGAAGGTGATTCCCAGGACAGCTGCAGCGTGACAGTGAGGGTTCAGAGAGGCATGCACTGAGCTGTCTGCTGGAACAGGAGTGAGATTTCTCATGCACAGGTAGATTTGAAGTAGCCCTTTAAAAAACTGCAGCAGCAAGAAAAGATCAAGCACAAGTGAACCCAGGAGAGAGTAAACTGAAAGCATTGCAAAGTATATTCTGGAAGAACTAGGCAACAAATATTCCTGTGCAAGACCAAGTTAGTTTTTATAGATCTTTAGTATCATAGCTAGGGCCAGATTTGAACCTATTTGGGCTGTCCCTAGCAAGTATCTTTGCACTTAGAAGAATATAATCTACATTGATTCAATGTAGAAAATAAATACAATCTATTTTCCTGCACTGTCTATCAAATGTCCTATATCTCCACTGGGGTTTATTGACCATGTGTGGTGGTTAGATACCCGGTTTTTTACCTCATCAGAATCAAAGATTCTGGTCTGGCTGAACAGCTGACCATGACATGTGAGGAAAAGCCCAGACCTGGCAATTCTGCTTTTGGCTTGATGGAGTGGGGACAGAGGAGGTAGCCAAAGAGGTTTCAGCAGGCCAAGGGTGAGTTCCATTTTTTCTTAGTTGGCCATTCTAGGAAAAGTAAGGACACGGTTATCACTTTGGATATTTATAAGGTTTCCTACAGCAACATGGTTTATAAATAACTAGGGATCTCGGGACAGCTTTGAATAGCAGAGAGAAAGGAAGTTTAGCCTTTCTCAGAGTTTAAAAAGCTGCTGCTCGTGATGCTTTTCCTATGATTAGAGCTCCAGTCATACTGTCTGTGGCTCAGCAGAGCTGTCCAGGCAATTTACTCATACACCTTTTTTTTTTTTTTTAGCACAGTTAACTTTCAGGTCCTTTTCAGCACCCTGAGACAATCTTGCCCAAGGGGTAGTCTCATCTTTGCAATGTCAGGCAATAGTGTCTTGCAATTTTCACCCCTGCTTGCGCTGCGGTTTCTAGTCAGGTAGAAATCCATTAAGGCATCCAGCCAGGAGATCTCTTGCTGTCCAGAGATCCTGGGAAGCTCTGATATTGCTGGCCATGGGGGTCAGGGTTAGTTGGGTGTTCACCTGAGGAAATGTCAGAGCCTTCTGGAGGCTGGGTTTATGGACTCTTTAGCCTTGGTGCTGGCTCTGGGTGCTGGCATTGGCAGTCTAGTCATTGAGACTGTTGGGCAAGCACAGTGTCCTCGATCTTCAAGGACAGCAAGAGATCCTGGGGTGACAGGCACTGTGACTGGCAAGGCAGAGAGCACTGCCTTTGCATTGGTAAACCTTGTTCCCTTAGTGTCTTTCCTCCTTGGCATCCTGGAGTGAGATGTAAAACCCTGTTCCCATCTCAGCCACCTACTGTCAGCACTGTGGCTGAGGGACCTCTTACCTCATGCTGGGAGCAGGTCAGTGCCCTGCAGGGACTATCTCCATGATGGGTAAGTGCCAGCAGAAGTAGGAAGGCTCTTTTATGGAGAGTGTACAGTCTGGTGGCGGTGATCACCACACAGGTTTTGAACAGCATGCCAAAGAGTGATGGCGTCCTCCTGATCCTGTGCTTGGTGCTACATTGGCTTCTATTGATACTGTGCTGCTGGAGGTGTCCTGGAAACCAGATACTGGAGGCTGGCATTTTGTTGGCACTGGGTGACTTTCTGCTCAATATCAGTCCTTTGTGAAAAGCCTGAGGTGACGTGCAAAGAGGTGATGTTTGCTGAGTATTAGGGAGGAAAACTCTCCTAAGGAAGAGAGGGAGGGTATTGAAGGTTGGCTGGAACCAACTTCCAGAAGAGCTGGAGTCCAGCGTGTTGGTACAAAGTACCTCATCCCCAATACGGAGTTTGTAGGCAGTCCCTGGAGCACTGACAGTGGGAGCTATGTTGATATAGGTATGGGATCTACATGAGTGCTCAAGGATTCATTATTAAATGCAAAGTTCAGAAAAAGGGAGCTTATTTCTCAGTCTTGGCCTCTAAACTTGTCAATTCTAAATTTAACCAGACCACATGCTGTACAGCTGATCCTCGTTTTTATACTTTTTTAATGGCAGTATTGCTTGCTGCCGTGCAGAGGGGCTCTTACTGGTTTGTTTTTCCTAAAACTTGACATTGTGTCATAATGTTAAGAGGTTAAAAAAAAGGCTTACTTAAGAGAAGCAACCAGTACTGGGGCTGGACTGAGATTCTGGGTGAGGCTGCTGGGGAGCCCTTAGAGCATCCCGTCTGAGGATGTTCCCAGCCCACTCAGTCCCTCCAGAGGCAGAGGTCACTGCCTCCTGGCCACTGGAGAACAGCGAAAAGTGTCACACTGTCGGATTTCTTTAGAAACCTTATCTAAGCTATTCTCTTTGACTCTTGCTGTAACTCTGTGCTTTCTTCTCCCTTTCCTGTCCACACATGCTCAGTAGTCCCATCCCTTTACAATTCCTCCCTCACCTCCTGTTTTTCTGCCTTCACCTTAACAGCACACAGCTAGTCCCACATCCCCATCCTTCTCTATTTATGGTGGCAACCACCATAGCTATTCCCATTTCTGTCCTTTCCACCTGACACTCATCCTCACTATTTTGTGGTGTGTCCATCTCTTCCCTCCCTTCTCCTGCTGTCTCTAGGACACCCATTTCATCTCTAAAAACGTCACTGCCAGCTGCAACATTCCTCTGTGCTGCTCTTTGTAACTCCTCATTCTTCCAGATAAATATGTCACTTTTCCATGAGTCTTTTGACTCAGTTCTCAATCTATCCTTTCATCAGACTTCTTTTTTTTGCAAAGGATCTTACCAGTCCCTGCAGAATATAGCCTAACTTCCCCCGTTCCCCAGCTCACATTTCCTTTTCCCCTACTGAATGGCTGTCAGAGATGTAGTTTATCTTCTGCTCTTTCCTTCTAGTAACTCCGTTTTCCCAAATGGTCCCCTGTCTTCTCTTGCCCAATTTCTTATTCTTCCTCACGCCCACTCCATCTCAGCCTGTTCTTCTTTCTTACTCCGTTTGCCTGTCCTCAAGCTCTTGCCCTGCACACAACAAGCTTTAGTGCATTCCAGCCTATAAAAAAAGCAAAACCTTTGGGTCTCCACTTGGATGTCTGTCACCCACGTTCCTGTATCTTGAAGTTTACTCAGCATAGTTCAGGATTTGTGCCTGTAATTCCCTTTTTTCTATTCCACTCTTATGGGCATTATCTCGGTGTCATTTTCTGTGGAAATTTCTTTCAGCTATATATTCTTACAGCTGGGCCCTGCCTACACCATGGGTAAAGCAAGGACTGCTAAGGGTCTTTCTGGATAGTATTTCTCGTCTATGACCTGTGTGGAGTGGTACTGTGTTTCTGCTGAGCCTCTAAGCATTCTGTGCCACCTTGTAGGGTACTGTTACTGGTGCTACCCCTGCTTGAGCTTGGCTTCCTGCAGCTGACACTGTTGAGCCATGGCACGTCCTGGCATCAGCCAGTCCACATCCTCTGCAGTCCCGGGTGCTTCCCCGGGCTCTGTCTGGCAGCGTGTGGAGCAGACGAACTGCCTGGGGAAGAGTCAACCAAGTCATGGGAGTATCTCACCAGAGGTGGTCTTCTCAAGACCTTGCGGGCCATCAGTGGGACACACCTATGCTTCAGAAAGGATGCTGGAGGTATCACCACCTGTGGCAGATGCTGGTGCCTATACATTATAATCATTATAGCTACCTGACATGCAGGAGTACTGTGCCATGTTCCTGGGTCTCGCTCACCAGGGTGGGTTGGCAGCACCAGCCCTGTAACAAAGGTTAAGCAACTTCTGCTGACTGAGCTGCCAAAAGTTAGACCCTGTGAAGGTCCAGCAAGGAGTTTTCAGGATAATGAGAGTTTCCAGGTTCTGGTGAAAGTCAGTTTTGATTTCTGCTTCTGAATCATCTCCAGTTTCTCAAAATCCCTGCTTTTAAATCTGCTCATCCACACCTAGATATGAGTTAGTTACTTACTTACAAAATTGAGACACCAGTTTCACTTAGGGTCAGGTGCTACTCAGCTTTTTTCTAAAACCAGCCCTCATGTAAATGTGCCTACATATTGATTTAGCTTAACGCTACTGTGAACCTTCCCTTAGCCTAATTTTAAGCGGAGTTTCATAGGTGATTTCTTGAGACACACTTAAAATATAGCTTAAAAGATAACAGTCTTAAAAGATGCAAACTTGAAAGGTTGCACTCTATGAGGTCAGTCAAGAAAAATGGAGCAGGCTCATGCATATTAAATAGCTCACAGATAAACACACATCATGAAGAGATCCAGACGTAGAAAACTGCTTGGTTCTGGGACAGCATCCAAGGACAAACAGAGCGCTCTGCCTGTAGAAATAAAATATGTTTTCCTGCTAGGTTGGCTAGTATCACGCAGACATGGCAGGCTGAAAGTGTATTTTGCCTTCTTCGTAGCTCAGAAATATTTTTTTTTTCCTTGAATGAAATGTTTCATCAAGCACTGAGTCCTTGAGTTGATTCTTGTTCTGGTTCCCAAGTTATTTCATTTAATGCTCTCAGGCGTCGCTGCACCGTGCTGCAGTCCATAGTGTTGACACATCCCCACACACTGGAATCTGCTCACTTCAGGATGCTTATCTGCCTGTGGCAGGAGCCAGTCACACTGAGACCCTGTGCAACAGTGTCTCTGGCCAGATTTTCTGCTAACTGTGTAATGGGTCTTTCTACATTTTCCCCCAGCGCCCAGAGCAGCCGATCAGGTCAGTGAGTATCTTACTGCCTCCCTGGACCAAAAAGGGCATGCTGGCAGAATACCTACGTGCTTGACATAAATATTTTGTTCTAGAAAAATAACAAATAAGTATCTGTGATAGAGATAAGAAAGAGAACTTGCTTAAGTTTAACTTTTTCCAGCTACTGGCCAAGAATGATAACTTTTGGCTGCAGAGAGTCCCAGATGGGCTCCTCACCAGGAATGTTCCTCTTTGATGTTGCAGACAGAGCCCTTTGGTGTGCACCATCACCAGCACTTGGCTAGCTGGCTGGTCTTTTGGCCAGCAGTGGCCAATTGAATTTTTTGAGTTCTGCTTTTCAGGCTAAGACGCCTATTTT
Source organism: Cariama cristata (assembly GCF_000690535.1). Classification (NCBI taxonomy): domain Eukaryota; kingdom Metazoa; phylum Chordata; class Aves; order Cariamiformes; family Cariamidae; genus Cariama; species Cariama cristata. Next base: position 16,209 of record NW_009622472.1, on the reverse strand, counting down.
TTCCTTCTAAGAAACTAACTTAAAATTCTGGCTATCAATCAGTGTCAAAGCTGCAGTTTGTTGGCTGTCCTTACATGTGCACCAAACATGGATAACGCTGAAGAGGAGAGCTAAAGGGTTAAATCTAAAATGTAGAGTAGTCACCAAGCAACTATTTTCCCTTCTGTATACAACGCTGTGTTATCACTGTGCTGCTCAGAGATAGCCGTGAATGACAGTGAAGTGGGCCCAGGAGGCGTAATCAGCTTCATGTCCCTTACTCCTACAAGCTCGGCCGGTCTGTTTAGAAGAGTAACTGCAAAGTACGGAACACCAAGCCAGAAAAGCATGTTCTGAGTATCAAAAATCCAACTGATCTGTTGAGTTGACTGAGCAGTTTTCTGTATCTCTGAGTTTATGTCAGAAAGGTGAGGATTTGCTAACCGTCTGCGTATGTCAGCCTGGCATTGCTCAGGAGGGCTAGCTGGCCCGAGTAAGCTTTTTCTAAAACTGACCCCCTGCCAAGAGTGGATTCACACAGCAGGCAAGCTTTGGTACTCACTGCCCTTCTTATGAACGAAGTGTAGTAGCTTTTATACTGACTCTTCTCCAGTATTTTAGTGCATTCTCTTTATGCTCAGTGTTAATCCAACAGCTAGGAAACCTCACTTCTCTTAGCAATGCCTTTGCATTAACCTTGAGAAACTCCTGTCACTGCCCCGTACCTCCCTTTCCCCATCTGTAAGAGGCGGCCGTGACTTTCATCTGCTTTAAGAAGTGCTTTCACATCTGCAGATGAAAACTTTATGTTGTACGGAAACACTTTCATCACTGGAAAGGAGGCAAATTGTTAAGAACAGTCTATGGTAATTTGTATAAGCTTTTGCTTATATGCAAATATACAATAATATTTAAAATTCAGCAAGTGTGATTTAGCAAATTGCATATGATGGGCAAAATACAAATCTTGCGGAAAACAACCTATGAGAAAATTATTTGTAATCTTAATACCGCTGATTCTGTATATCACTTCATCGCTACTACAGCTCTAAAAATCCCTGCCATGTTTCTATAGCTTCGATAACTAGCTAAGGGCATTTCAAACTGTCCCATATAGTTCCATGAGAATTACCATAGTCGTCTTTCATCTGAGTTATGTGCAATTCCCTAAGATAGAAGCCAGAGTAATTTTAGGGGGAAGCCCCAAACTGAGGATGAATTTGAAGACCTGCCATGAGCAATGGATGTTGCCCTGAGCAATGGATGCTCAATGTAACATGGAAAGCACCAAAGCAGGGCTGATGGGGATGTAAACAGTGTCATGTGTGGAATTGAGCTGAGAGAGGCAAACTCTCTACATCTCCAGGTTCGTTTTGTCCATCCTGAGAACGCAATTGCAGTGTGTTACTGGTTATCTGTGTTAACTGTTTTTTCATGCACTGGAAAACAATAAGAAACTTCCTACATTTTGAAATATTACATTTTGTGGGATCCAACAAGCAGTGAGATTTTATTTTTGAGGAAGCCCCAAGCGCAATGTCTTCATGAAACTGGGCAAGTGCTTTGGAGTAGGCTTGGACATGAACTAGGCCTTGGACAGGGTGGCACTGGGACAGGCAGGACTGGGAGGAGCCTCTGGGTTGCGGACGTGACTCCATCCAGCAGCAACAGAAATGGTGCCCAGCTGTTTGTCTCCCCACTCTTGTGCAGATGTTGACACACCGAAAGCCACTGTCACAAGAGACAACTTGCTGACAGTGCTAGCGATGAGGTCAAGCACCACAAGTGCACCAGCACTCAGTCCTTCACTCTTTCTCCTCCATTATGCCAGCACTTGAGATCCCAGATGGAAGTACTCTGGACTAGTGTGGATGGAAGAGGGTGCTTCTGATCTGTTGGAAGAAGAGGACTTCAGCATCACCAAATTGCTGTTCCCCAGAGATGGTAACTTTCAGCTTTGACAGAAAACTTGAGGGATAATGGTTAACACAAAGAGAGAACTGCTTTCAGCATTTTGTTAGGAAATTAATTTGACGTTGGATACACATGATAGAATACCATGTTTCCTTTGAGGCTGTGCCACACAGAGGGGATTGGAGATCATGTCTTGCAGAATAAACTAGCAGTGGATGCTGCACAGATACGACATTGGTGCACTGCACAGCTACAGGCCACTGTTGAAGATAAGCTATTAGCATACAAAGAGATGCAGGGCGGGGACGGTGCAAAGATGGATGATGCAAAGGCTGAGAGATGGAAAGATACCGAGAGATGCGACAATGAGAGATGTAAAGAGAGAACCAATGACAAGTTGGATGTCAGCACATGAAGTTTGGAGGTTATGTTGTGACTACTGCCCAGAAAAGAAGCTGTTGCTTTCAGCTTTATTTTGAGAGAAAACGAAAAACTGAGTGAGACAAAAAGGCTGCTGTAGCATTTTATCATTTACATACTTGAATGTCATTTAACATTACTGTGCTTACTGACATGGAGCTCATGCAGGTTGTAAAATAAATGTCTAAAACTGGTAGAGGCAAAGCAGATACCATCATTAGAGCAATTAGCTCAGGCTGCTCTGGCACATTGAACTGATTTACTCAAACATCAACACAACCATCTTTTTGTTCTTAGACCTTAGACATGATGTTTGCTTCCAGGAAGACACTCTAAGATGGAACAAGTTATGGCAATCTTAGACACACTATGTGACAAACAAAAGAAAACCACAATCCCTTATGGTTTTTGAGAAAAAAACCCACAACTGGTGCCCTTTTTCTAAACTGTTTGTAGTTTTCAGTTTCTCAGTTGCTTTTTTTTTTTTTAAAATACACTCTATAATGATAACTCCCCCACAAACCCCTAAATTCCTTTTTGCTTGAAGAAGCATATGAGGCCATACACAGCTATCGTAGAGTCTCTCTGCCTCCATCCCACACCAGCCTGGGTGGAGGCCTGTTAGAGTCACTTCAGCAACCCCCATTCAGAAAATGATGGTTCCTGCGGTCAGAAAGGAGAGTCAGATACTGTAAGGAGGCAACTACACCTCCAGCCCTGCCATGGTCAACATTTTTTCAATTTAATCATCTCTGTAGCTTTTGCAGTCTTACTGATCCATCCTCCTAGAGATTATATTGTTGATGCCACTGAATCTGCTTTGCCAGGAATAGAAAAACTAGAGAAAAAGTTCATTTGCTAATATTTGGACTTGTATTAAATTCGCTAGAATTTGTATAAACCCCCCAATATTTTATAGAACCAACAGAGCCAGATAATTTCAGGAAGCATTCATTTAGTGTGAAGTGATTCGACATGGCAAAAATCCATGCGATGCAAAGTTCCTGCATAAGAACCATGTGTTTGAAAATGCAGGTGTCTGCAACATCTTTCTAAACTGATACCCCTACATAGGATGTTCCCTTATGGGAAGTTTCAAAATGGGATATAAGCATGAGGAAGACGTATATGGTGAACGCTGTCCCAGTTGTGCATGTTAAACAGCTGGGTTGGCAGACATTGGTGAATTATCTTTAAAATGGAAAATAACTTTCCAGCTTATGGGCTTGATCCACAAGTCTTGAAGGCTTCCTCGTGAATTATCTTTAAAATGGAAAATAACTTCCCAGCTTATGGGTTTGATCCAGAAGTCTTGAAGGCTTCCTGGTGTTTCTACAATCTTGGGATCAAACTGAAAAATTGTATCCTAAAAGAATGAAACTGCCTTTAAAATATAGCCAAAAGATGTATTTCCACACTGATTTCTACTTCTTTTACTTCTATTGTGATGCTTTATATTTATTCATATTGCCAATAAAATAAATTATTCTGCATTTCAGAAGGGCCTACCTGGTGGAGACCTGAACAAGCTTTCCTCTGCTGGGAAAAGTAGTTAATTCATATTTATTCATATTGCCAATAAAATAAAAAATTATTCTGCATTTCAGAAGGGCCTACCTGGTGGAGATCTGAACAAGCTTTCCTCTGCTGGGAACAGTTAATTCTGTCTAGTTTTGATCCTACCTGGCTTTTCTGTGTACACAAATCAGAAGTCTATGTTGTTCATCTTTCCACACCTCAGAAATACAGTCATGAATCTACCTGATATTTAAGTTTCTGTATGTGTATAGCCCCACACAGGCTGCCTAGGCTCCTACTTTTCTTGGAAAATGGCAAGGAACAACAATAGCCCCTTTCATGGAAGTTTTTGTGTGCTCTACTCCTCCCTCCCTACAGAGCTGATAACTACGACTTGTGAAGGGCTCACGCAGAAGTTCAAGGACAGTTGATGGTAAAGCCCAGATCAGTTCATCAACTGCAGAGGGTGCCTGGACCAGTGAATGGCAATGAGCTTTCTAAAGGCCCAGCTCCAATAGACAAACCTATCTTAGAGCACAGACATATAAAAGGTTAATCCTCATCTCACCTCTCTTACTCCCACCCCCATGTTCCTGCGTGAAGGGCAGAAAACATCTCATCCAGCGCTGGTTGCCCGGGTGCTGCACAGCTGGTCCATCCCATTCAAGCAGGTTCATCCAGTAGGCAATGGGGAGACAGCGGTATTTCCAGAGAGTGATTTATCCCTCAGTCTTCTGATTCCCCAGTTCACAACAAAATCTATATTTGTCCCATGTTTTCCTCCGGCAAGTGCTTTCCTAACCCAGGGCACAGGTGTCAGGGATACCCCGGGGCTGGTGAGCCACGGGCAGGAAACCCACCCAGCTCCCAGCACAAGCCTATGGGACCTCAGTGTCCATCAGGAGAAATAAAACACTTTTCTGAGCAATCCTTTCCTAAGGACATATTTGCCTAATAAATAAATCACTTTTCTGACATGCTTGTTTGCTTATTATCGTACAGTGGCCACAGTTTTAGCGCTTTGCTTTAGTTACGAGGCTTACAGGCGTCCTTCCTGCCCTTTAAGCTGTTCATACTGCTTTTGTTAATCGCTGTTTTGTGAAGGTCAGAGGTTGAAAAGACACTGCTATCACATAATGTCCACACCCAACGTCAGCAGAATAGAACTGCCAAGAGCAAACCAGCTGGATGTGGAAGTCACTTTATGGACGTATTTGTGAAGTTACCTACAGAGCAATGAGCGGTTTTTCTCTGAGAGGAGTGTGCTGATGCAGGAAGATGGCAATGAGGAATGATCAAGCCAGGCCCTTCTGGTTTCCCAGGGAGTAACTGGGTTTGTAAACTTCTACTCACATGAAAAACATAATTCTTGCTCTTGAGGAGGTAATGAGGGTAAATAGTCAGGTGTCCTCTGACATTTCTCTTCCTCTGGCTTCAGAGGGCAACACATTGCCTTCAACATTAATTGTCCTGGGAGCTTTGAAGGAAGACAATGTCGTGTGCTGATTACCCAGTGAAGAACAAACTGTTGTTGTACTCCAGATGAACTTTGAGTTGCTTAGGGATTTTTTTTCTGTTGCTGACAATTGGTCCTTCTAATGCTGTGCGGCAATCCCAGCCTAAACTCTTTCCAGCATGCTTTTCCTCGACTGATCCTCCCTTGAGCTCCTTTAGTCCTTTTCAACGTTGTACTTTTAAACATAAAAAAATTCCATGTTGGTCATTTAGATGGGGCACTGTACTGCAATGTTCTAGCGGTGTTGTCTTTAGTTCAGCAGTAAATCTTGCAGCTCCAGGCTATGGGAAGCCATGAACGTGATTCCTGACAACACACAGGAGTATTCCTTTCTTGTTGACCTTCATTTCCCTTTCCTTCTAGCAGAGCTGTGTGAAAATGTTTCTGATCCAAAGGCCACATTTTGAACTCCTGTTGCTGTCATCACCGTAAGGGAGACAGAAATCAATCAAGCAGAGAGAGTACTGTGGGCGCAGCAGTCGGCAGCCGCATTCTTCATTTCACCTACGCTTTCTGCAGTCTTGTCCCTCAAGGGCAGAACATTGCGTCTGACATACTCGTACCAGGTATTCAGAGACTGAAGTAATGGTAGAAAGCGGTTCACATGCAGAGAAGGCAAGTGATACATAGCTGACATGTGAATTGTATTTCCTGGCTGCCGTCACCTGGCTACAGAAAATTATTTTCTGCCGTGCAGCCATGTCTGTGTCCATCTTCTCCAGTAACTTCTGTTTCACCATGGACATCAGCATGATTTGATTGGAGTCAGCATAGGAGACATCCTGCATCGAGAACACAGGGGAGGTTTTCCATATATAAAACCCGTAAGAATGATTTTATTGTTGAGGAACTAGAGAAGACTAAGAGAGAGGTTTAGGCTCCAGCTTTGCTGCAGAATTCCTGTCTGGGAATCTGGGCCATCTTCACTCTCTTTCACTGCTTGCTGTTTGGAAATGTGCAGAATTAATGCTTTTTTCTTTCTTTCTTTCTCACTCTTCTGTTTTGTCCTGATTTCTCAGCTTAGAAAAACCTTGACTTTATTATTCTCTTATTGTGCATTTGTAAAGCTTGAACATGACTGGACACTAGGGTGCAGCTATATTACTCATAATTACTTTGTCACTCTTATGCTTCACTTGACAAGGAAGCCAGTGCTGCAGAACGCCCAGTTATACACTGGTTTAGTCTGGTTTATTTATAGCTGTTCAACAGGCCGGGAATAGCGGGAGTCAGCAGCAGCACGTAAGTAAGCAAAAAGAGATCTTTCTGTGAGGATGTCAGCCCACCTTGTCTGCTGCAAGAAAAAGATCTTAGCTTCAAGGGGAAGTCACGCTTGACCAACTTGACAAGCTTCTATGATGAAATGAGTGGCTTGCTAGAAGTGGGCGTGGAGCAGTCGATATTGCCTACATAGACTTCAGTAGGGTTTTTGACACTGTCTCCCATGACTATGGTCTGGATGAGCAGACAATGAGTTGGACTGAAAACTGACTGAATGGCTGGACCCAGAGGTTGGTGATCAGTGGGACAAAATCTAGCTGGAGACCAGTAACTAGTGGTGTGACCCAGAAGTCAATAGCAGGGCCTATCCTGCTTAACACAGAATCACAGAATCACAGAATGGTTTGGTTGGAAGGGACCTTAAACCTCACCCAGTTCCAACCCCCCTGCCATGGGCAGGGACACCTTCCACCAGACCAGGTTGCCCAAAGCCCCATCCAACCTGACCCTGAACACTTCCAGGGATAGGGCAGCCACAGCTTCTCTGGGCAACCTCTGCCACTGCCTCACCACCCTCCCTATGAAGAATTTCTTCCTTAGATATAATTTAAATCTGCCCTCTTCCAGTTTAAAGCCATTGCCCCCTGTTTTATCACCACAAGCCCTTGTAAAAAGTCCCTTCCCAGTTTTCTTGTAGGCTGAGTGTACCCTCAACAAGTTTGCAGATGACACCAAACTGGGAGGCATGGCTGATATACCAGAGGGTCGTGCTGCCATCTGGAGCGACCTCGACAGGCTGGAGAAATGGGCCAACAGGAACCTCATGAAGTTCAACAAGGAGAGGTGCAAAGTCCTGTACGTGGGAAGGAACAACCCCAGGCACCAGGACATTCTGGGGTCCAGCCAGCTGGGAAGCAGCTTGGCAGAACAGGACCCAGGGAGTCCTGGTGGACACCAAGTTGAACATGAGCCAGCGATGTGTCCCTGCAGAAAAGAAGGCCAATGGTGTCCTGGGCTGCGGTAGGCAGAAGACTGCCAGTAGGTCAAGGGTGGGGATCCTTCCCCTCTACTCAGCACTGGTGAAGCCACACCTGGAGTGCTGTGTCCAGTGATGGCCTCCTCAGTACAAGAGAGACATGGAGTTACAGGAGAGTCCAATGAAGGGCCAAGAAGATGATGAAGGGACTGGAGCACCTCTTCTATGAGGACAGGCTGAGAGAGCTGGGGCTGTTCAGCCTGGAGGAGAGATGTCTCAGGGGGATTTTATCAACATCTATAAATACCTGAAGGGAAGGTACAAAGGGGATGGAGCCAGAGTCTTCCCCCTGGTGCCCAGGGACAGGACCGGAGGCAATGGGCATAGACTGAAATGCAGGAGGTTCCCTCTGAACATCAGGAAACACTTGTTTACTGTGAGGGTGACCGAGCACTGGCACGGGTTGCCCAGGGAGGTTATGAGGTCTCTGTCACTGGAGATATTCAAAAGTCATCTGGGCATGGTTTTGGGCAACCAGCTCTGGGTGGCCCTGCTTGAGGAGGGGGCTGAACCACATGACCTCTGAAGCTTGCTTCCATCCTCAACCCTTTTGTGAAAGACTGCGAGACAGAGCAAACTCTGGCAATGTTTATATCATCTATCAGCAAAGATTCTGTAACAACAAAGCCACATAACTGTAGGCAGCGCTTTCCTTCAAGAACTAGAAATGTGGTCACATGTTAAGAAAGGGCCAGTGTAGGAATGGTGACATGCTCTGACTCATGAGCCTGCCTTTCGGGAAATGGAAGAAACTCTTACACTCTGTCACTGCAATGTTCTTCTCTATAAGACATTCTGCCATGGTATACCTCTTTCAAATTTACATTTCCCAGTTCATATACTTTCTAAAACATTTCTTACAAAACTATTTTACAACCCCAGTCATGAAGATTTTTTGCCACTTTTTGTCTAAAGCAATGCATTTCAAACCTCTGAAACAAATAATGGCCTGTTGCTGAGGTTCCACTGGCATGCAGGACCGTGGGGAGTGGTTTACAGCCGGTCTCTAGGCTATCAGTGCCCTATAGCTTTACAGTAATGTTCGTTAAAATCTGATGATTAGGGAGCAGGGTGACGAGATGAGCAGTGCGGCTTCCTGCTCCAGATGTCTAAAGCAATGCATTTCAAACCTCTGAAACAAATAATGGCCTGTTGCTGAGGTTCCACTGGCATGCAGGACCGTGGGGAGTGGTTTACAGCCGGTCTCTAGGCTATCAGTTCCCTATAGCTTTACAGTAATGTTCGTTAAAATCTGATGATTAGGGAGCAGGGTGACGAGATGAGCAGTGCGGCTTCCTGCTCCAGAAAGCTGAGCAGTCAGGGCTGCTGTGCAGTGCGGAGGGGAGGTATCACAGTCTGGTTTGGGGTGGCAGAAGGCAGTGGGAATCATGGCAATTCCCTTCTGTTTCCAGCCAGGACTTCCAAGTGGTTTAGAAGGCCACCCAGAGGGACTATATGTCTCCAGTTTTATTATCAAACAAGTTTACCTGGCTGCTGGCAGCTTGAGTTAAGTGAGTGCTTCCCACTGATATTCTTACTACCCCCTGCCAGGGGGTACTGCCCTCTCCTAGTCCTGTGAATTAAACCAGATAAGAAATGAATTAAATTAGTCATATAAGGCAGAATATATTCAACAAGTCAGCTCTAGGATCGGGAGCAACAGGGGTGGCTGGGCAGACGGGCCCCCACATTGATGGCAATGCTGTAGCCATGATTTCTGAGTGATGATATGGCACTAGAATGTCTCCCCACATATCTTCCCTTCAGGTACAATGCTTTTGACTGTTTTGAACATTAGAAATATTACTTTGTGATATATGTAACTAGAAGATTGGACGGAGAGTTGAAGATGTGTCAAACCGTACAGTAGTATTTTCAGACTTTTCCTCCTACATTTTGGCATAAAACAAAGTCTACAGCTTAATAAAATGATAACTAAATAACCACTAAAATAATTTTAGAACAGAATTGGAATTGAACTTTTTATATTTACATTTTTAATAACACATCTTGAATTCACTAAAGTTTTGCAAAATTTTTTAGCATAACAACCAAGTTTAGTTTTCACTTGAGCTCAGAGATGGAGGTGGATACTGACTGCACATCCCCTTTTCAAGGGATGAACCCTCATGCCCTGAAAAGACACTTGTTCTAACCAAAACCAGCTGGAAATACTTGCACTTAATTTAACTTCAGTTTTTCCTAGTTATCTAAAAAGATCACACTGTACTTGCTTAAACAAAACATTTAAAAATGCAGTTGTCATCCATTCTATTCCTCCTGTAGCTGAACACTTTGTTGTTTTATAATAAATGGTGACATTAGTTCATATCATGTGATTAAAAAGGATTCATCACACATTAGAGCCCATAATCGCAGCCTATAGTCTCATTTTAACATTTCTCACTGGCATATCCTACTTGACCCTGCTTACTGCAGCACTTCTATTATGCTGTCTAAAAGGACAAGAGGACTGAACAGAAACAAAAATGCAGGGGTGAACATTGCTTTCACACTCATGGCTATGTGTTCAGTACTGTTATAGCTCTAGATGAATAGAAGAAATCTGGAGTCTGGCCAACACCACTCGATAGAAATCTCCATCTTCCCCAAAAAATGTCCTGATGTGTTTAAAATGAACTGAACAACTAAACCAGCGAGCAAGAACCTTCTTTCACAGAAATATAGGACACCACTCAAGACAATGATATTGGCTTCGTACTTTATGCACTATCACTGTTTAGCAGTGTTTATTTTCTTTCTTGGCATGCTGGTAATATGTGATGAGGATAAATGCCAAATGCTTGAGAGCTACTGGTTAGATCATTCTGTCTATGTTTGTGAGAGGTAATGCAGCATTGACATATTGCTTAGGAAAGAAATCAAGCTACGATAAACCAAAAGCTCACCTTCATGGTTCAACTTTGTTACACATGGTATGCTGATAACATCATGAAAATAGTTTTCATGTCTCTATTGAGTGACACAAACATCCAAACCAGATCTTTCTTGTTTTAGCTCTTTCTTTTTTTCTTCTCTTTCCTTTAAGAGATCTGCGTATTGAAACGATGTGAGAATAAAAGGTAGTGAGGTGCTGTCTGAAGCTGAGCAAAACAAGCTTTGCTAGAGCTGAGCCGCCGGCAGGTTTGTGCCACGGGCTCTGAGCGCCAGCGGAGGGGCAGGGAGGCAGCTGCCCGTGTCAGGATTTTGGGGAACGGGAGGAGGGCAGGCAGCCTCGCTGCAGCCCACGGCGCTCCAGCACTCTCCGCGCTGGTGCCACAGCCCGTTTGTCTTCTGTTTTGCCTCGAGAGCTTCCAGGTGGACACATGGTGAGGAAGCCCAAGCTGGGAGCCCCGCCTAAGGTTTACCCTGGACATTTCTGTTTCTCTGCCGCTTACACTTAGTTATCATTATTCATCATTACTCATTTAACTCCTAACCAGTCTTAATGTTTGCACCCATCAGTTTTCTTTACTATCGCCCTCTTTCACTCACTAAAAAAAGCCATAGTTTTTGCTCACTTTTCCCCTTATGATATGTCTGATGGGGTCACCTGCTGACAAAACGGCCTTGGGGCAGACCGTGAGTGCGAGCACCGTGTGCCTGACGTCCACACTGCCTCACTACGGGCTCTGCCACCCACCTCCCCACGGCAAACCTGCTCGAGGTGGGGCTGGTTCGGAGCACTGCGGGCGCCGTCTTCCTGGTGCCTCAGGGCTGGGGATTTGGTCTGGACTTTCTTTTATTCAGCAGGTTCAAATAAAAGTTGTTGGGTGGGTACGTGGTGCAGTTGGGGTGAGGCACTAAACACCCCTCTGTCCTTGTAGCCCGGCTCCTGGGCCCCAAGCACGGCCACCTGCACGTTTCTGAGCTGCACCTCTGGCTGAGCCAATTTAACTCATCGTCTGAACTAAATCTTCTCCAGCTTTGCTGAAATCCAGGTGCTCAGTGATGGCTGGTGTCTACCTAACGGCAGTTCCCTTTCCTGAGGAGAAGATCCGAGTCACACACCACCTCAGTTTCTTCATTTTAAAACCCTACTCCACAGCGCTCGTTGCTCCTCTCTCAATTGCTCACATTTTCTTCTGGGACAAAGAGGCTGTTCGAGTGGCCTCTTGTTTGCTTGACAAAACCAAGCTAGACTCAGGCTTTCCCCAAATCTCTCTTGGCCTTTAAAAAATGGTATGTACAAACTCCCGTGCACAGGAAAACCACATGCGACATCCCACAGTCCAAAGTATTTTACATCTCCCCTGGGGTTTTCAAAATTAAACAAAATCCTCCCTGCTCGTTTTGCAGAGGCTGGTTATCCTGGCTGGGACTTTTTTTCACATTGTTTAAACTATTTTTCATTGTATCTTCTAAAATCCAGAGTTCAGGACCGCCTTACAGTGGATCTCTCTTATTCTTCCAGTGTGGCTTGCCTTTCCATAGCTTTCACAGTCCTGGTACATCTCAGCCCTCCTCCCACGTGGGTCCAGCCCCACAGGCATCAGTCAGCTATCGTCCCTTTTTGCCTGCACTTGCGCCATAGAGCTCTAACATGGGAATAGGGTCGGGTGGGGGAGTTGGCGTGACCCTTCCTGCAGCCGTCAGAGGCTCCCTCCTGGCTGAAAGGGAGATCTTTCTCATCTCCCGCCCACCAAAACCAGATCCTTTTGCCGCCTGCCACAGAGTTCTTCCATTTCTTCCAGAATCCATCTCCCGCTGGTGTTATTTTTCCATCGAATCAGCATTTATTCAGGAAAAGTAATAGTTAAATAGTTAAATGAACATTTCAAGCAGTATCTAAGTACTTACGTGGTGGCAGTTACTGTAGCATCCAACCTCCTCATACTCTGTAGCACTCAGGCAAGGAAGGGAAATTTCCAGGGGTTTTTGTTAGTTTGTTTGCCCACAGCCATACAGGAAAGCCATAGTGCAGTCAGCTCAGGACACCCAAGTTCACATGGGCTATGAAAACAGCCAGATGCGATATGGCTGTAAACATGGAAATATTCCTCGAACACCCCTCCATGACAGCTTCTTGATTTTGACAGGTCAGGATATCACGTTTACATCTATTACATCTAGAAAAAGAAGTAGATGAGATAAAAGAAATGGAGACCCTGAGAGTTATTTGGGTCATTTAAACACATTTGGGATGGGATTCAACTCGTCTAAGTTTAGGTGGGAGTAAATTTGGGTTCCCTTAGAGTCCACAGCGAGAGACAGGCACTTCTGCAGTGTGATTCATCTGATCTGCACTGGAATTTGCACAACAGAGAGCTGTGCCCCAAAACTGCCTATTCTCTTACTGAATTTGGAGGGAGCCACGGGGGTGAGCTGTGACGAAGACCCCAGCATCACGGGAGAGGAATTCCCTCCTCACAGCCCGTAATCACTGCTCTGTTAAGGGAGCGGCTGCTGATGTTCTGGTGATTGAAAACACTGAGTGATGCTCAACCTCTCTCACTCCATGAGCCACCAGAGAGCTGTGTTCTGGTGTGAAAAGCTGCAATGGTTTTTCTGTGTATCTTCAAGTCACAAAAGGTATCCGCTATCCAAGTGTCCCCCATCTGAGCCCGCAGGAAGCCTGGAGCAGGTGAGGCTGAACCCATGGGGTCACTGCCAGCAGGCAGCAGAGCATGAGCTTTTAGAGTAATTTCTTCCTTTCATTCCTTTGGAATGACTGTCTCCAGATTTGTTTCTTCAGCTTTTGATGCTACGGTCCCCAGTGCCATGAGTGCTGGGTAGACACCCTCAATGCTCCCTCCAGCCAGGGACCCTGCTCCCTCCCCAGCCTCCCCCCCCCATCCTTGTTCCCTGGTCAGTGGTTTGGGTGGCTCCGGACCACACCGTTCCTCACTGTCATGCGTCACCCAAGGCTGTAATCTTCAGTTCGGAGTTAGAGACTCCATCATAACCTCTTCCCATACCCTTTTGCCTGAAAGGCCCTGTTCCTCAGTTGTGCTGGGTGCCTTTGGGGCTGGAGCAGAGACAATTGAAGGTCACAAACACCACACAGCTCCAAGAGTGATGCCAGCATCATGCACCTTCTTATTACTGCAATAAAGTTCCTCTTTCCTCATGAAAAGCATTCCCAGCCAAGACATGCTGTCCATAAAACATAGAAGTAAACGTGGCTAAGGCTTCCTCTGGCCTGCAGCGTTTGCCTGCTTGGGCTCCAGGGCCACGGGCACGGCCAGTTTAGGCCAGCAGTTTCTCTTTGCAAGAGTACAATCGCTTTGCGTGCAGGGGAGAGTGTGGTGATGCTGTGTACTGATCACCCCAACTCACCTCTGAACATTTCCCAAAACTGCCACAAACAAAAATTGCGATCGTGGTCCAAACCTGTTCACAGCTTGGTGCTCCCATATACGCTCCTGTGCGCATGTTGCTCCCGTATACGCGGTGCGTGGCCCTCAGCACAGTGCTCCTGTGTACACGGTGTATGGTCCTCAGCGTGGTGCTCTTGTGTGATGGGTCCATTGTCCTTATCATGGTGCTCCTGTAACATGGTAGATGGTCCTCCGCGTGGTAGATGGTCCTCAGATGTCTCCGCACGTGAAGAGAGCTCGGCCCTTGTGTGGCTGCTCATGAAGAAGGCGTCGGGAAAATGGCAGTACCTTTCTCACGAGGTGGCAGAGCACTCCCATTAGGCTGCAACCTTTCCTGTCTCAGACCCAGCCACCTCTCCCAGGCCACCAGGACTCGGTGCTGTGTCCCAACACCTCTCCTTCCATGCTGAGGCAGTCAGCTGTCAAATCATCGCTGTCCGGGCCAGTCCTCCTCCAGGCCAGGTACCCACATGCCCCGTGCCTGGGGACCGCTGTGGGTCTCCTGCGGTGCTCTGCAGCCTCACTTCATTTCTCTCCAGTCTGACAAACAGGAAAGAAAAAGGTGCGGTGTGAAATTCCCACCCACCCCCGCCCACTGCTTTTTAATCATATATGTTTTGTTTTAATTTGTCTGGTTAACAGCGGTCCTGTCTTGTCCTGCTTTATTGCAGCACATCTGTATGCCTGGAAACCAGCAGCACTGAAACAGAAGGCCAGGAAAAGAAGAGCATTGAAATTATAGTACTGCTTTCCCCCTCATTCTTAAATAAAATCGATTTTTCTGAAATCTTTTTAATATATGTAACAGTACTATGTAATTAATGTATCTCATTTCACTTTAATATGAAACTTTCTGCGACCTGCGTTGTTTGGGTCCCTGAGTTTTCACAGCGTTAACAGAAATGTGGCTCTATCAAGCTTCCATTGTACGGGGTGTCAGTTATGCGCCGCGGGCTGCTTTGTTAGGCACTGGCTGTGCGTGTGCCCACGTGACCGTCTCACACGCCTCACACAATGGCATAAAAAGGCTTTCGTCTTGTCAGCAACACCAATTTGTCAAGAAAAGAAAGGAAAAGATTTCAAACAATTGTCTTCTGTTGCAAGAGCACGTATTTTAGTAGATAGCTCTGATGTATCATTTATCTTTTAATGCAATTAATACAATATTACTTTAGGTGCTGACAGCATCACGTATTATTTAAGGAACTGATTTTGATTGCCTAAATTCTTACTATAAAATCATTTTATCAGCATTTTCCATGGACTTATGTAATTCTGAAATTTTCCCAATCTATTCTTGACCATGCTTTCTTGCTTGACTGACAAACTCGTAACGGCTGCACTGCGGTCAGCCTTCCCTCCCGTATCACAAGTTATTTTGTCTGGCACTGCCAGTGAGATTCCTGTTTACTCAGAAGATCTTTTACAACACTTGGAAGACTGAACAGCTGAAAATTATGTTGAAAATGAGTACAAATTATGGAGTAGCATTATATGTAAGGTACTTGCCTGCTGACACATTTTGTTTCTTCTGTGAAGATGATTCTTGAACTTCTTCTGACCCAAGACATATGAAGTCAACTCTGGCAGAGACTACAGCAATATAGAGTAAGAGAGTTAATGTTCCCATTTACAGAAAAAATCTAACTGATTTAAGTCTTACTGTAACTGAGAAACATAATCACCATAATATGTCCATTGAGCTATGTCCAGCGCTCATGGAAACCAACATCAATGCTTTTCTTTCCTGCAGCCACCACTGGGTCAGGACCTCCCAGAGGCAGGTGATACGGCTGCTGAGATGAGCGTCTTACAAAGGTTAAAAGACACGTAGCATTTTTTGTATTAAAGAAAAACCATTTGATACTGGGGAAAAATATAATTATTATGCAAAATGCTTAGTACTAAAAGAACATTTTCTGTTAAAAGAAATAAAGCTATTTGTTTCAGGTGTGTTATATGTGTTTAGAGATTGCTAATGAACATGATCCCAGTGGGAGAAACTGCTTAGAACCATAGAATCATAAAATTGTTTGTGTTGGAAGGGCCCTTTAAGGGTCATCTAGTCCAACCCCCTTGCAGTCAGCAGGGACATCTTCAACTCAGTCAGGTTGCTCAGAGCCCCGTCCAACCTGACCTTGAATGCTTCCAGGGATGGGGCTTCCAGGGAGGGGTCCCCTACCACCTCTCTGGGCAACCCCTGCCAGCGTTTGATCACCCTCAGCATAAAAAATGTCTTCCTTATGTCTACTCTGGATCTACCCTCTTTTTGTTTAAAACCATTA
>NW_009622471.1:0-1739 GCF_000690535.1 Cariama cristata | reverse complement strand
CGTGGGCCTTTCTGCATAACAATCCCACTGCTGCCCCATCAATAGCTGCAGACATTAACTGCCAACAACTCTGAAAGCAGGCACTGCCTGAAACCTGTAGTCAGCTTCAGACAGGGCAGTTACTAAGAAAACTTAACTGAAGGAAAAAAATATCTGTTCAAAGCAGAAAATAGTCCTGTTTTAGTCAAACCAGGACATAACTTTTCCAGCTCTAATAAAGCACATAAAATGTATAGGGGATTTGATAAACAAAAATATATCAAAGCCATCAAAATGCTTTACTTGACTCAAGAGAGTATTAGTGTAGTTTTCTTGGATCACCTCCCAAGTCCAACAACTCTAGTATTTTGGCATGAGTGGTCATGACTTTCATCGTAGTCTCTAAAAGATGAGGAAGGGCTTATCCCCCAATTCATAATGGCTTTAATGCCTTACATGCTTTTTTTTCTAACATTTGGGCTCACTTCCACCATTTCTTTCCCTTCTTGTTCACCTTGTATATAGTGCTAAAACTAAAACTTCTTCCTATTAATTCTTTTAGGGTAAATAAGCGATCAAATTTCTCTTGATTAAGAAAAAGGTCCTGTAAAGTTTGGCAGAGAGGAAAAGAAGGAATGAAACTCTATTGGTAGTTTTAAAGTCAAGAATGGATCCACCTTGAGTCGCCAGTAAGTAGTTCTCAACCCCTCTCAGCATTTCAGGGAGTTGCTATTATCTTTGTTTTGCAAGCAGAAACTTTGAAATGTGGAGAGTTACCCAAAAGAGAGCAACTGTATTGAGAATAGATACAAAGACTCCCTGTCTTTTGTTCTCGGTTAATCCAGTAGCCTAATAAATTGTGCAGAGTGGACTTAAATTATGTTTACAAAAATTAAGCACCTGACAAAAAGAAAGGTATCTAAATGACATGGGAGAAGTTACAAAAAAATTTGTTAGTCATCGATAGCAGGGAAAGGCTGCAGGATACTGAGATTTCTGAACACTTAGTTTTTCCTTTGATTCATTTGCAGCTCTGATGCTGATTTGAAGCAATAATGTTAGTAAAGAAATGAAAGCAAACTTCAATAAACCAGCATGCAAGCCATCAACATCGTCATAAAAAATAATGTGGCCTTCTGATTGTAGTCTTGAGCTGGAAGAAGTAGCAAGGGAAAGATTTGTTGCGTCTAAAGGAGGGCTAAGGAGGATCTCCATCCATTATTGGATGCAGGGGGAAACATGATGACAAAGGATGAGGAAAAGGCTGAGGTACTTAATGCCTTCTTTGCCTCAGCCTTTAATAGTAAGAGCAGCTGATCTCCAGGCATCCAGCCCCCTGAGCTGGAAGACAGGGACAGTGAGCAGAATGAAGCCCCCATAACCCAAGGGGAAATACTTAGCAACCACTACACCACTTAGACATACACAAGTCTTTTATGTACTCTTCACTGGGTAAAAAACTGGCTGGATGGCTGGGTCCAGAGAGTGGTGGTGAACGGAGTTAAATCCAGTTGGTAGCCAGTCATGAGTGGTGTTCCCTAGGGCTCAGCATTGGGACCAGTTCTGTCTAATATCTTTATCAATGATCTGGATGAGAGGATCGAGTGCACCCTCAGTAAGTTTGCAAATAACACCAAGCTCGGCGGGTCTGTTGATCTGCTTGAGGGTAGAAAGGCTCTACAGAAAGATCTGGACAGGCTGGATCAATGGGCTGAGGCTCATCATATGAGGTTCAACAAGGCTAAGTGTCAGGTCCTGCA
>NW_009622470.1:46222-62155 GCF_000690535.1 Cariama cristata | reverse complement strand
GTCTCCTCAGGGTCATTGGCAATCCCTCTGCCCTCCTTTGAGTGGGTAACGTGGGTTGTCACTGCCCACAGGATGAAGCCAAGAAGCAGGCTGGATGTTTTATTTGAAACTCCCTCAAACTACTATGCAAGGCTTGCTAAGCAAGACAAGACAAACATGGTGCAATATCAGCAGCCCTTTGGTTTTGACCTCCAGTCCTGGTATCAAACCATCTGCTATTAATAGTCGGTGGCGGCTGCAAATCTTTGGTTGACTGACTTGAATATTGCTCCAAACCCTTACCCATGGTTTGTCTTTTTACTAGTCTTGAGCAGCCTCTTGGCATTGGAAGCTGCTCTCGGGGCTTGAGGGCACATTCTCTGAAATCTTCCCTGGCTGATTTCTAAAGTCTTCTGGCTATCATTTCTTCTTCTCATGCGTGCTCTCCATCTGCCTTCAGACCAGAAGATTTGTTTTCCTCTCTCCAGTGACATCTGCTCTTTCTGAGTGTGTCTGAAGACACCTCACATGCACAAACTGTGGATGCTTGCGAGCACACGCTTGCAGGCTGGTGCGTGCCCATGCACAGTCTCCCTGCCAGTGCGTCCGCCTACAGTTCATCCCACCCAAGAAGCATGACGACCGACAGCTTCCAACAACCCACTACACGTCTGCAGAATGTGAAACATGCAGGGCTTGCCAGTTCAGACAGCACTTGCCAACAGTTAACACAGACACCAGGATCTAATGTGTTTCCCCTACCTCTGCACTTTTAAAAAAAAAAAAAAAAAGGAAAGGAGATCCAGCACCAGAACGGATGGTGCAGAGCCTGGCCCTGACCCTACGTCTGCACACAGGGATGGTGGGATGAAGCAAGCCCCCAGCAGCATGCACACAGCCAGGTGTGTGGCCATGCTGGCACAGTTGCATGCAGACCCATCGGTCTCTCTTCGGGTTTTACTGTTGTAAAATCAGAGAGACTGCTTACGCACATGCTTATGTGCTGCTCTGAGTCAAGGCTTAAAAGCAAATGCGTGCCTGAGTATGAAATAAATCTATTTATGGCACTGGAAGCTGTGCAAAATACACACATTTGCTACCTCTTCACTAACTCAAACTGCCATTATGTGCTGATTAAACACTGACAGCAAAATAAAACTCTAGAGTTTTCATATAAAGACTGTCACAGACTAATTCAAAGACAAATCAAATTAGGCAAATAAATCCCTGTCCAAACTTTCCTTCAAATATAATGAAACGCGGGTTTAGTTCAGGCATTCACATTTTCAGCTCAAAACGGCAGAGGATTTTTTTTCTTCCCCATCCCTCCCTAAATGTAACCAGCCACTGAAACAAAAGGTTTATCACTGAATTAACATGCACCTGCATAATCCTGTTCATCCCCGATATCAGCTATAATTTATGTTCTACAAAAAACAAAGACTGGAGGGGAGCGGGAGGCGGGTGGGGTGGGGTTGGAATAAAATAGCATTTGGGACAATACAAAAATGCTCAGCCCTTAAACAATCCCAGAGCACCACTTGGATTCACAGACCCTGGCAGGAAAAGATTTCTAGCAAACCAAGGGCACTGGGAATGAATTTCCCCTCTCCTCCCAACACAAAAGGCAAAGGCACAATCAATTTGTACCAACAGCAGAACTTACACTGGGAAACCACAGGGAGTAGGTTAATTGTGAGATTGTGAAGAAAAATAACACTTGCTACAAAGCAATTAAAAGCTGCTCTCACGAGTGTTCAGAGTCCTTTACAATTTACTCAAAACAAACATGTTTCCCTAAAAAGAAAAGAAAAAAAAAATCAAAACCTCTCAACCTTCAACACAAGCTCATTACTCCCTTTGGGTTCTTCTAAAACAAGCACTTGCAGTGTATTTTGCAGCTCTATAAAACTTGTGCTTTTACATTCATGTGAAGATCTCTCTCTTACAATGACTAGGATAAATAAAACCAAAATATTTTGCTGTAATCTCCATAGAGGATCTCAAACACTTTGCAAATGTTCAGGATGGCAGGGAAGGGTCAACCTTGTGCTTACACTGAGTTACGCACATGGAGATGCCCCAAGCCATCGCTACCTCCCAGGTAACAAACAGTGGGGTGGAAAACCATCACACCTGATTTCACAGGCATGAAAAAGTCAGATTTGCTCAGACTTTTAGAAGAGGTTGATGAGAGCTAGGAAGGGCACAGAACTCTCTGCACAAACTGATACTGGCTCTTCAAAGAATTCATCCAAGATGCTTTTCTGAACCAAAAGAAGCATTGTGGGACACTGGCAGCAAAACTGCCCTTCATGCCAGCACTGACGGCTTTCACTCACCGCACCGGGACCCTGCACCACAGCAGAACCTGCCAAATCCCACCGCAGTCGCCTCCTTCCCCAGCACACAGCAGAGACACCGCAGCAAAGCCCTCTTTGCCAGAAAGCATGTGCATTTTGGCGTGAAATGCATCAGCGCGGGGAAAGCAGCCAGGCTTCCCTGCCCAGCTGAGAGCTTTCAGGGCTCTCTGCCAACACCAGCCAGCGCCAGCTTGCAGGAAGGCAAAGCCAGGCCTTTCAAGATGGGAAAGGGCTCCCAGACAGGCAGGCTTGATTTAGTCAAAAGAAAGCAACGCTTCGTGCATTCTCCCAGCTAACACGTTGGTGCCGTAGCACTCTCCATTTCACAAGAAGAAAAACTTCCTGCAGAAAGGAGGTGAAGGATTAAGGCTGTATCAGACCACGCAGGACCAAAGACCGCCGGAGCAAGGGCCATGACACCAGAAACCAACTCTTTTCATAAGGAAATGAAAGTTGGAAAGTCAAGGAGGCGGTGAGGGGAGAATAAAAAAAATAATAAAAATAATGAAAAAAAAAAAAAATAATCGATAAGTAGGAAATAAAAAGCAGCAGCTTCTGCAAATTCCAGAGAGGAATCTGGTAGAAGCGCAGGGGCAGTTTCGTGACCAGCCTTCAGCATCTTCCAGCAAACACCTCTTTGCCTCTCAGACAGCCCCAAATAGCTCTCAACCACCCAGCAGTGACTTCATGGGGGACAAAATCATGCAAAGGCCTTGTGAATTAGGAGGAGGTTTTTGTAAAGGATATTAAAGCTCATTGCTTTGGGGATTAAGCCAGTCTTTATCTGTTAGAGATCAGGATGTGGCTAACAGTAGGGGACAGATTATCTGCATCTGCCGACTGGGGAGGATTTACACCTTCCGAAGCATCTGTGCCGGCTATTGTCAAAACCACCCCTCAGCCTAAGCCAACACACTCCTACGGGCAAGAAAAGAAAAGGTTTCTAGGTTGCATACAAAATCCTCCAAGTGGCAGCATGTAAGGCTTTTCAAAAGACTTTCAGTAATTTGGAAGAACAAAAATGAAATATTGGCCGTACTGAGCCTTGTGGAAGTTAATTTTTCAACAGCAAAAACATGGGCTGGCCCTGGCTTGTGAAATCTGCCCAAGGGAACATCCATCTCAAAGTCTGTTACTTAATATCAGCCAGGAGATCTACAGGGTGGGCAAAGAGTCCCCTGAAAACATCCTGGATTTCTACAGGTTTCCTTTAAGGGGGGGAAAGGTGCATATGAGGTGTCGGCTCATGAATAAGAAAGAATTCAGATCTTCACTCAATCCACCCCTCCATTAATTTGCTGCTATAAATATTGAAAACAGCTGCTCCTTAGGACAGGGCCATAGCATAGCCATCTCTGAGGTACTCTTGTGTGCAGCAGATGAGAGAGCACACTCTGCACAAGGTTACAGCAATTGCGCAATGTATTTACAAACTCTTTAAATTCATTTACCCCAAGTTCTTTAACTATGTCCCCACCAACTGAATGACTTCTATCCAATTTATAGTTACAGCACCAAAAACAAACAGCATATTAAATCTCCAGAAAGCTATTTCAAAGAAATGAATCAGTCCAAATATTCCCCAAATTCATCTTCCAGAAAAGCTGATAATCACATGCTCATAAAAAACAAATGTTCAACTGGAGTCAGTTTTGTAATATATTAATTAACATAATTTTCATCTGCAGTGACAACAGGCCATCTGCTACTCTGGCATCCCAAGAGGCTCTGAGTTTCAAGGCACTTTAAGCTGTTTCTTGTTGTGCATGGCCGATTTTCATCTGAAAACTAAGCAAGAGTTTCTTATCTCTTTTTGGGTAAGCACTTCCTGACAGGCAGTAAACACTTTTTTGATGGGTAACCCAATCCCCTGTATCAGCTGCTCTCGGCTCTCTGCAGTGTGGTATTCAGCAGCTGGTACAAGGTACCTTACTTCAAGATCCATACTGGGGTCCTGACTCAAAGTCAGGAAAACCAACAGGAAAAACCATCTAGAGAAACAGTCAGCAGGACTTCCTCTGCAATAAATTAAGTGCAAGCTTCAATGGCAGAAGCTATTATCTGGATTATCAATAAAATTGGCTGAGGGGCATAGGACTTATGAGTAGACACCTCTACAGACACAGTTGTCTCTGACACAAACTTGCTGAGCTATGGTCAACTGGCAAACTCAGACATTTTATTTTTATTTCAGAAGGAGTGAAAATGCCAACAGAAAACCATCTCTATTTGTCCTGACTCTACCTTCCAGCCTCACGGTGAGCATGGAAGAATAAAAAAATGGGTGAGGTTTTCCTAACTGTTATTGTCACTCATAGCCTCCCATAATTCAAAGGGATCATTTACACTACTCCCAAATAGCACCTGAACCTGCAGAACCCCAGGGCGAACAATCACCATTTTGGCAAAGACAAGGGTTTAAGAAAATCACCCACATACTGGGCAATAAGCATCCTGAACTTCAATAAGGAATAACCACCTCATAGTTAAAAAGGAGGTTCATTGACTCTGCTATTTATAGCTTAATTATGTAGATGAGCAAGCTATTTCCAAGTCAGACTTGATAAGCTGCAATAAATTTATAAACAGAAAATCCCTTGGAAGATGAAATTCAGTCCCCAGCTTTGAATCCATGCTGAGAAACGACGACCAGCATTCAGCTCCGCAGGACAGAACGGTTTCTTAACTATCTGCACCACACTGAAACCCACACCAGATTTTCAAGAATCACACAACATTAACATTCCTAGAAGTCGTCATCCTGTAGCTTTGAGGTCTGCCGACCCTCCTTCACCTCAGCATTTGCCACCGAGTCCCAGCTGGTCCCCAAGTCATCACAGATCCTAAATTTTTGCAGAAAAGGATGCCCTGTCCTTCAAGGGTCTGTAAGACACTGAGTAAATTGCTGGGGATGAGTATTAACAAATGTAACCAGACCACCAGCGAATGTTTCCAGGCTTTGACACAAAACATTTTCCAAATAAAATCCTACAACGCTGATAAAGGTCATTTACCAGAAATCAATATTTGGAAACAGACTCCTGAGTGCAGTAGATTAACACTGGTGATGATGGTATTTACTTTCATTAAAGGTAATATTTGCAATAATAGAGCATTATTTTACGCTATGCATGACACACACAAGAAAACTTAAACTATTTAAATGTAAATGAGAATGTTCATATTTGACACCAAGACTTTGCCATTCATTATTTGCCAGAAGTATTAAAGGATTTCTATTTACAGATTTTAGCACGCAGCAAACCGTGCAATGTTTTTCACCAGGCATCCAAGCGGGCCCTGCGCTAGCTCCTGCCTGACCCTTTCCAGTGTCCTGTCCCCATCCCATAGATTACATTAATCCTCTTGTTTGTTCTTTCTTTAATTAAATGATACAATCTTTCAGGCAGTCTGCACACAGATATCAGCAGATAAAACTTTTTTTTTAAAAAATGAGTGTACTCACAGGAATAATCTTTACCATGTTAATTAATTAGCCCCCAAAATCACAATGAAATGGAACCCAGGATAATTAAAGGACAAGCACACGGACAGAAATTTTAAGTGTAACAAGCCCAAACTTCCCAAGTAACAGATTCTGTCTGCTGCCTCTCATCACCAATAAGTATGGAAATAAATGACCTGACAGAGCTGAGAGAATGTCTATTTTGGAAGGTTTTTTAACAGGCACATTAAATAAACATCTGCTCAGACAGGTTGAAGTAAAGGTGATCCTCTCTGGTAACAAAAGACTTCAAGAATTCCCAAGATCCCTTCAGAAGATGCATTATAATACTTCATTATGACATTTAACATAGGGACTAATTCCCTGTCTCAGGCACCAACCTACAGGAGAGCAAATTCATCTGGAACCAGCAGACTTGCTAGGGAGAAACTTTGACTCATAAGCTGGAAAAAAGTTGATGAGCACCCAAAAGGCTTTGATGGATTTTGATGGATGATGCAAAGAAGCCAAATAACTAACTTCCATTTCTGTTTTCTCTGCTTCTTCAATAACATGATTAATTACCCAATAATCTGAGAAACTGGTCACTGTAACAACTCAACAACCAGCTTTTAGTCGTTATCTCAAGGAAATGATAGAGGTTTTTCTGACCCACTAATGATATTTCAAGAAAGAACAGTTTCATCTTTTAAGGAAAAAAAAAAATACTACAGAAATTCTTCAAAGTGCTGCCTTCATAGCAATTAAAAAGTGACAGCCTGTTAGAGAACAGGAGGATATGTGCTATTTTTGTGTACTGCTAAATAGGTAATGTCATGCCAAAACAAATCAGAGCTGTGGCCTGAGTAGCGCATATCCACAAAAAATGCATAAGTACACACCTGCCTCAAGACTACTGCCAGCAGGCGAGGCAAAGCCTCACCGGGTCCTACACCCATCCTCCCCAATGCAGGGAGGTGCAGGATTGGGCCTGGGGTAGTTAAAAACATGCATGCTGGAAAGCTATCTCAATAAAAGGCAGAGGATGTCATTTCTGGCATTTTTCTGAGCACTCATTATAATGCCACTCTCAATGAACGGTCAAGTGAGAGGGAGATAGACCAACTTGCTGTGCTTTTGGATACTGCTGTACCTACGTGCTGGTGCTGGCACAGGGACCTGCATAGATTAAGGTTTCTTATGCAAGCTTTTAACCACCAAGGCAGTGAGGTTTGGAGTGTTTGAGGGAAGAAAAGCAAAATTATTTCATTAAATTCTGTGACAGTATTATATAGGACATGACCCCTCCTGGCTTGTAGGATCTGAACTAATGATCATAAGGTCTCTTCCAGTTTCACATCTCAGACATGCAAAAGAGAAAGCTTTCACATAGCAGCTAATGAAGAACCAACAAGATCTATCTTTATCCTTCACACCAAGGGCAACAGCTTAGAAGCTCAAGCAGCTAACATTTATTCTGCAGTCCAGACAGCTTTTAAACGAATAAAATATTTGAAAATATAATGTTATTGATTGACAAAATTAGAAACTTGAGTGTTTTGTGAAAAAAGAACAAGTTTGCATTTGGTTAAAGCTGATGGTGTGATACGTTTAGCCTTCTTCATAATTCAAGGCAGTACATGTTTTTGCTGTTAAGGACATTGTTAATTTGAAATCTAATCATCTGGAGAGAAGTCGTAAGTGCTTTCAAGTGTTTTCACAGCCACATTTCCATAGTCTTACAAAATATTCAGAAGCCTCTCCTCCAGAAGATCCACACAAACAACAGGAGAATACTATGAATAGATCGGACCAGAACCTACCGCACCATGGTGGCACTTCTCCTATACACAAATGAAGCTGGTATGAGATAACAAAATGACGTTTTGTCTTACAGACATAATTATTTGTCACCTGTAACAATGCCACATATCATTCTTAATAAGCAATCTGAATTCTTGAGTGCACTGCGTGACCCTAACCACAGTTATAGAACACCAGGGTCTCCAAGAAGGACGTACAAAGGATTACAGCTTCCTTAAGCCTGGTTCTTTCTCTCCCCCCAGCTCAATAGGCCTAGTAGCCACTGACTGATTACTCACCTGGGGGTGGCCATCAGCATGTATTCCTCACCCCAAACAGGCAAGATCACAGCGACATCTGTGCTAGCACACTTTTTGCCACTCTATCACTGTGCCACATAGCTAAATGGCTGCAAAAGAAGAAAAAGCTTCATATTGTATGATATTTCTGCTGATGACAAGCCTTTAAAAATTTAAAGCACGTGAATAAAAGCTTTTGTGGTCACGATATTTCTGCTGATGACAAGCCTTTAAAAGTTTAAAGCATGTGAATAAAAGCTTTTGTGGTCAAACAAATGGCCCATATGCTGGCAATTAAAGTATATACCGGCAATATAGTTGATTGTCATCTCCCAGAATATGAAGAGAGTCTTTCCGACTTTCAGAAACTTAGCTGGAGCCCTACAGACTCCTGCAAGACTCAGCAACACCCCGACAGGTCTTCAAGAAGAGGGATTCCCCTCGATGGGCCACCGTGCGCTTACAGCCCTGCCTTTGCACATCTCCCAAAAAGGAAACCTCTCTTATGCAACGCCACCCACGGCACGACCCTGAGCTGCTGAGAGACTCAGAGGCTTTTCCACCCTGCACACCCTTCTTGTAGAATAAGGCTTCACACCCTTTGGTATAGAGTTTCAAAGCATGCTGTCCCAGCCCAGAGCTTGGTTTTTCCTCTTGTCCAGCTGGCCCCACGCTCCGCTCCCTAGCATAGGGAGTCAAGACACAAGCCAATTGCAAACACAAACCAAATCCTTTCCAAGCTCCTACTTGCTTTAATCTCTTGCTTATTGCAGCAACCCTGAATTCACAGATGTTCCTTGCACAGAAAAAGGAGTTGGGATTTTTTGTTAGTTTGTTTACATATTTCAAATAGCCAAACCCATGTGTTTTCTACACGTAATTAACTGTCATTTCTGTCCCCCATTCAGACCACACTGCCTCACTAAAGCACATCAATAACAAAAGTGTCAGTTGACTAAATTGACATGCTCCAAATGCCACTTAATCCTCAGAAAACAAATCTGGTAATAAAACCGCATCTACTAACAGGTCACTAAAGACTAAGCTAAATTCATGGGCAAGTCTTACCCTGAACACACACACTGTCATTTCACACACAGACATATTGGTGTCACCCAGATGTTGCTATGTTTGTGGCACTTGTTAAGACAACAGCGACATCTGAAATACATGTACTGAATCTGCCCATTCATAAACACAGACATAAAACTCCCAGGCACTGGCTCAGCCCATGTTTTGATTCCCACCATATAGCTTGTGTCTGTTTTAACTTAACTTTGTGTTTCATATTACAGTTGATAAATAAGACGTGGCACAGCATGACTAAAAGCTTAATTCCACCCCCCATAGCACACACCATCTCCCTACGATTAAGACAGGTCTCAAAGTCACAGAAGAACTTCAGAGTCATGGCCAAGAGGGGTCGAACAGGGAAAGGCATGATTTTTCACACAAGAGCCTTGAGCCAGAAACACCGAATCCCACCAGAAAGCTTTCCCATTACATCACGAAGTTGCCATTTGAAATCCTGTACACAAAAGTGAAATCATTTCCTTTTCATTTCCTGAAGACACACACACACACAAAAAGTCTCCAAAGGAAGGAAGTATTCCTCTTATAATTACAGTTTGGATTCATCTGAGTTTTGCAGAAACATACGGCCCTTGGTTTGCAGATATGTCATTAGCTGTGATTACTTGGAAGATCCTGTGAAACTGAAAAATGAGATGGTCAAACTCCTGGGTACAGAAATAATTGCTTTTGCATTGGATTGCTTTGCTTAATTTCAGAGAAAGGTAGACTCTGATAAACTGTACTCCTTATCATATTTCCAAATATGTGATGTTACAGTTCACTTAA
Organism: Cariama cristata; assembly: GCF_000690535.1. Lineage (NCBI taxonomy): Eukaryota > Metazoa > Chordata > Aves > Cariamiformes > Cariamidae > Cariama > Cariama cristata. Next base: position 52,406 of record NW_009622470.1, on the reverse strand, counting down.
GTGTCCCTTCCTTATCTATGCCTTCCCTTGATACCACTCAAACTTAAAAACTCATTTCATCTCCCTTCTTATACCAAATAGTCATTGTTATTGTTGCTGCTGTAAAGAAACTAGGGTCTGTATGGAAACAGAACATGCAAAAATGTCAGAAACCCTGGCCTTCAATTTCCTCAACTCCATTGCACACTCTTTTTGAACTTGAACACCTCCCCAGCAGAAGTCCGCATGCATGCAAGTCAGTTATGTGGCTTGCATCTAAAGTTAAATCACTCCTCCCTGTCTAAGCTAAGGGCAGTCATACTATCCCAGCTGTGAACAGAAGACATTTTGCTATCTATCATACAGGCAAGTAAGTCTGGCAAAAGTTGCATTATTTTAAAGAACAGAGTAATCACCAAAAATTTCCTGGGGTAGCGACAAGACAGAGCAACTAGAGACAGCCCAGACGGTTGACCAATACTCTTCAGAGTTCCCAATGATTTGCAATAGTTTTCCGACCAAACTTCAGTGGTTTTTATTTTTCCCTAGAGATCAGAATAATCTGCCTCCTGAAAACACAACACACACACACCACCAAAACAAATAATAAGGGTATAAGAGAAAGAGATGAAATTGCTGATGGATGTTGCTGGTAAAACTTCTGTGCAAGCCTACCTTCTGCTCTCTTCAAATGCTCTTTACCACACTGGGACCATTTGTTAGACCACAGCCGCTGCCAAACTGCAAGATGATACCCCTGACAGTAACACAACTTATTACACACTGATTTATGGAACAAGAGCTCAGAGGGGCCCAGCACACAATCTGGAAAAGAAAACCCACCAAGTCCATCCACAGAGGTGACATTTAACAGGTTTATGCATTTTATAGTAGCCTTAAGCGTGTTCCTAAAAGAGGTAGGGAAGATGCACTTCCTTTTCGGAAGGAAAATTCACTTCTTTTATCTCCCAGTCCACTTTATTATATAGCAGCCCGCAGCAAGTACTCTGTTTAAAGACTGGCAGCACTCTCCAAGAGAAGAACGTTTGGGCACAGATGCCCCCAGGGAGAGACACTAACACCTTTCAAGAACACCTTGCAGATAGAGCTGAAACACTTAGCTTTAAGCTATGAAGATTTTACACTTGGCAAATATTCAGGTCACAGCAGAAAGCACTCCTTTTATCTTCTCCTCTTCTTCCCCACAGGCTCCCAGACCTGGCCACCAGCTCTTCCTTGGTTGCAGCTGAAGCTCGTGCCCATGCAAGCTCGCCTCACCTTTGGGTGCAAACGTTGGGAACAGCTAGGGCCGTGCAGGAGGCCAACAAGAGGTAGGGTTATGCGCAGGGAATTAAAGGTGCCTCCTGGCCTTTCTTTTTCTCCCACTGCCTCCTCATCTCATGTTGAGGTCTGCCAAGGTGTCTTACCCTACAAGATTTGTAGAAGCACAGCATCTCACAATCCCCAACACGGACAGACTTGTAAGTCCCAGCCAGGCACACGGAACATGCATTGCAGCAGAGCTCTGCCGGCATCTCTGCACATCACAGCACCAGTGGCCCTCAGACCCCTTCTCCCATGGGAAGTGCTCTGCTATCTTGGCTACTGCTCAAAAATTTCCCAAGCAACTGACACAAGAAATAGCGAGGGATTTCTGACATCCTCAGCATTGTCCACAGACATGAAGCCCATTTACTCTTCCAGGAAAGACACAGGGAGCCAAGATAAGAGGGGTCAAAACGCCTGCACAGACGTGAACAGCAGGTACCCAAGCACCCCTTGCTGCCAAAACGGACAGTCAGTTCTTTCCCTGTTAAGTTTCCAAAGACAAACTCTAACTGTCCATAAAGGATTTGGTGCCCCTGAGCCCATCCCTCACACAAACTCCCTCCTGGGGCTTCCAGGAGCCCCATAGTAAGGGAAATTTCACAATGCTATTGAAGTGAGTTGGTATAGATTAGACAAGAATGCTAAATGAGGTAACACTCAACAAGTCAATCCATCTTTTAAAAACAAACATTCACGTGCATGTTTCCAGATACCAGTTATTAATATAAAGTACAGTTTTTATCTAATACTTTGCCCAGGAGTTTCAATTGAACTGCATTCCATGGAAATTATGAACCTGGAGGTGGTGGTGGGGAAACAAAGCAAGATGACAACTTCATGTTTTAAAAAGCATGCTATCAATTTGGGAGGAAAAAATACACACTTCATTTTGACCAAACCAATGGAGTAAGTAGCATAAAACGCAATTTATTTTCAGTATGTCATACACCGAGTGCGTACAGCTCTAAGATCCTTCCCCCTCCCCTGCTCCAACTGGTTAGAAACCTTCTAACAAAGAAGTTAAAATGAGAATTAAATCTTTAAACAGCTTGTGTTTGCAGGAAAGAACGGTATCAATGAAGACAAGTCCAATTAGTTGATCATACTGAGTTGATAATAAAAAACAACATACGAAAGCTATATTTTAATGTTACTTAAAGTGACAATATTTAAACGTTTTATTATAGAACAAATAAAATCTTGTCATGTTTTTATTACATATTATTACAACAGTGACAATCAATAAATTAATACACCCTAATTACAACACTTGACTGCAGCACTTTGATTAGGAAGGGGGAAAAAATAATGATCAAATCCCAGTAAGAAGAAATGGGAAGGATTTACAGCTCTCTAACACCAGCATTACAAACAGCACATTAAATCTCAGACAGATGTTTCCCTATGCAAACAAAGAGCTCAGTGACAAGACCTCTAAGACTTTTTTTTTGTTTTAACACCACGAAGCTGTACTGCTACAGTTTGCAACATCAGGCAGGCAGCCATGCACGTACAAACCCACATGCACACACTTTAAAAACATGAAATACTTTTTCCTAAGCAATGCCACAGTAATCAACATTTGGTTCCAAGTGGTGCATTTTAAAAAAAAGGGTATTAAAATGTTTTGGGTAACCTAATGCAGATTGTAAATCTCATTTAGCACTGAAATGCATTTGGTCTTCTCTCCAGGTACCTATTACTATGCTGCTTATGATAACACAACACTTGAGAAAGGCTGACAGACACCTCTTAATTAAAAGAGACTGAAAATGTACTTAAGGCAGCACAGTTGGCCACGGGGGGGTGGGCGCGGGGAATATCAGCGCTTTCTTTCATAAATTTGGAGCCCTTCTGTATAAAGGACACGGATAGTCTCTTCCCCCACTTTAACTTAACTGAAGCTACTTCACTTTTGCTTTGCCAGGAGCTGCTCAGAAGTCAGTCCTACCACGCTACAACCCTTCCCACACTAGCTCCTCAGCCAGGAGTTAAGAAAAAAAAAAAAGAAAAATCAACTTTCTTCTCTTTAGACATTCCCAATGGTCATCTCTTTTGACACACTTCTGCCTTTTTTGGCATAACACTTGGAAGTTGCATCATCCTTTCAACGCTGCATTTAAAAGGCATCACCACACTCAACACAGATGCTTTGGAAACCTGACTTCATCACTACTGACAAACCAATACCGCTTTGGACTGCCTTTCCCTCCCTTTGCCAAGCTGATGATGAAGCAGTCTTGTGCCTGCCACTTCATAAGATTCACCACAAAGTTGAAGTTCAAGTTTATGACAGAGTGTATCACGATTACCACTTTACATAAAGGGTGCATCACTGTGCTGAGCCAATGAACTTGGATGTGTAATCTCATTTCCAATCGAAATTCTGCTGTCTGACATGGCTTTTTTAATAGTAAAACCAGTTCTTCCACTCCCTATGTGCAAGTCCTACAAGGCCACCCAGGGAGGCCAATCGATGTAATGCAGTAGTCCAGGCTGTGTCCCCCCTCCTCGCCTCACCAGGATTTTACACGAAAGCAGCAATGCAATGCTTTGCCTAAGCACTCCTGTGATTTTTCTGGAGCAGATTCAGAAAACACAAAGCTTTGCAGCCAGATCGCAAAGAAAAAAGAAAGGAAAAGAAAAAAAAAAAATCTTTCGGGAGGAAAAAAAAATAAAAAGCTGTGAAGCTCAGCTGGGTGAGGAGGACAGCCCCATTTCCAGTGCACTGCTCAGACCCAGGGGGTCAACGCTGAAGTCTGAATGCCAGGAACTGCTGGGTGGGATCCAAGGGCTTGGGTTACACAGGTCAGGCTTGATGATCTAACAGTCCTCCTGACCTAAAGTCGATAAACCACATCAACTGAGCAAGATTTTGTAAATTAAACATATGCATAGAGCAGTAACAAAGGATCTTCTGAACCTTGACTTGAAGGTTCCCTTACTAAAGGGAATAGTAAATATTTTTAAAACTACATTTGCAAAAGACAGATGCGACCCAGAATCATGTTATTAAGCCTTAAGACTTTAAGTGTCTCACTGTAGGAGAGATGAGGTACAGAAGAGAAGGAAAAGAGCCATTTCCAACACAGAGGGAGTAATTGTACCTCTGGCCGCCTCTGCATTAAGGTCTCAAGGTTACTCAGGTTGAGTTTTGGCTAGTAGGTAACAGACATGGTATATTAACAAAGTAACTGCCATTTCTAGTACCTGCGTAGGTATAATCTTACTATCTAACACATTTTAAATACATATACAGCATATATAGATGATATACTAGATATATACACGCTACGTACAATAGTATACATAATTTATACATAATACAATTATACAGTATTTACTTCTAGGCAGTGACTACAGAGAAAGTCTACTGTTTCAGTAATGCTTTGGGTACAAGCGGAATACTCCCTATAGGGAAAACCCAATGAAAAATTAATGCTTTTGGACCATTTGAAAAATCATCCCTTTATCTTGCTGACACAGTGATAGGTGACACTGTCATTTATAAAGTTGAACAGTCTGATTTGGAGAAGGTGTCATGCTTGACTTCTGCAGCACGAGCCATTTGTTAGGGAGATAGTGCATCAACTTTTCTTCAGAAAAAAACAAAAACAAAAAAAACCTACATTAAGCTAATTTTAAATCCAACAGCTTTGTTACTTCACTTGAATCCTTAATTACACTGTCTTTCAAACAAATAGGTTTGGTTTTTCATGTCTCCTCTCTCCTGGTATTTTGATAATGCAACTTTTAAAAAATGGTTTCAGCACCAGTAGGATGCTACTGTGCTACAGTAGCCCTGGATGTCCCACCTTGGTGGTGCTCAGTAACAGCTTCACTCCAAAGATACCGCACATGAGCTTGCTTGATTTTTCCTGCAAAGGTAGTGAGCTTCCACCTCCCAGGAGCACGCACAGATTTCTCATTGCATAGTAGGTCTCTGCTGTTTTCCATGAGGACGGTTTCCCATATATGGGTCTCAATTTTTCTCCCCATTAGTACAATTAGGAGGCCCTGTGCCTTTTATGCATGAAACAGGGTACGTGAATCTCCCAGCACACACAGTGGGTCCCCTGCCCGCTGGGTGCTCATAGCTGCCTCAAACGGGGCTGCCGAGAGGAGAGAGAAAAAGACTGTCCAAACTGCAGACCGAAGCCCAGGGAAGCAAAGCAACAACAAACAACGGCTGCTCAGGATGAAACGCTCCTACGTAACCTGCCTCATTTCCACCATCACAGGCTTTTTCCTAAAAACACAGATTGATGTATCTGAAGTTCCTCATCTTGTCCTGTGCTGAAGGTTTCCCACCAACTGGGTGTTTCTGCAACAGGGCGGGCACCCTTGGATGCAGGGCACACATGGAAGCTCTGAACTTAGAATCATAGAATCATTTAGGTTGGAAGAGACCTTTAAGATCATCAAGTCCAACCGTAAATCTAGCATGGCCAAGTCTACCACTAAACCACATGCCTGAGCACCACACCTACACGTCTCCTAAACACCTCCAGGGATGGTGACTCCACCACTTCCCTGGGCAGCCTGTTCCAGTGCTTGACAACCCTTTCGGTGAAGAAATTTTTCCTAATATCCAATCTAAACCTCCCCTGGTGCAACTTGAGACCGTTTCCTCTTGTCCTATCACTTGTCACTTGCGAGAAGAGACCGACCCCCACCTGGCTACAACCTCCTTTCAGGTAGTTGTAGAGAGCGATCAGGTCTCCCCTCAGCCTTCTCTTCTCCAGGCTACACAACCCCAGTTCCCTCAGCCGCTCCTCATCAGACTTGTGCTCCAGACCATTCACCAGCTTCATTACCCTTCTCTGGACCCACTCCAGCGCCTCAGTGTCTTTCTTGTAGTGAGCGGTCCAGAAAC
>NW_009622470.1:42586-46110 GCF_000690535.1 Cariama cristata | reverse complement strand
GGCCACACTGCTGGCTCATGTTCAGCCGGCTGTCGACCAACCCCCCCAGGTCCTTTTCCGCTGGGCAGCTTTCCAGTCACTCATCCCCAAGCCTGTAGCACTGCATGGGGTTGTTGTGACCCAAGCACAGGACCTGGCACTTGGCCTTGTTGAACCTCACACAACAACTTGTGCAGAGGTGTTCGAGAGGGGCACCTCTGAACTCGAACAGTTCGATCTCCGCCACACTTTAAAAAACCAAAATATAATGACTGACCCCTAAAGGGTCAAGCTTTCAACATAAGTAGAAACTGAGGCAACACTGAAATGTGCATAACAGCTTGAAATCTTCCAGAAGCCCTGGGAAAGGAGATACCCAAATCGCATAGGATTTCAGCTCTCTGTTAACAAAGTGTCCGTGGCCATTCGTTCTCTCCACCTGCCCCGTTAGGTACGTTTCCCTCACAGATGCCCTGGCACCCCCACAGCACACCTCCTGCCCAGCTGCTGTACTTCAAGCTCATGCCACACCGGCGGGAGCCAGGGGCAATATGGGTATGGAGCCACAGAAGAGGCATCACATCTTGTCCTTCCCTCTCTGCCCAGCAGATGATAAAACCTCCTGGATCTCAGCTAATACCATTGCTTCTGTATCATCTTTACCCACCATGTACTACTAAGGGAAAAAAAAAAAAAAAACACACAAAACACCAAAAAAACCCCCCCCACACCACACACACACAAAATCAACATAGACGGCAAACCCACTTTCCTCCTGTGTGGAAACAAGGAACATTTGCACAAGGGAAGACAAACCCTCTCAGACACATGCACAGACTGCACTAAATGACAGTTGGTTCTCATGTGACAGTTCATGCACAGGGCTAAAAAAAAAAAAAAAAAAGCTGGTACAAAACCTATATACCAAAGCCTTGCTGCCTGAAGTGAGATGGAGATATGTATTTTTAACAAATGCCAGAATCCCAGTTTTCATAATCCAGACTACACCCTCCAGTTCTCCAACAGCTGACAGTAATTTAGGAAGTCAGGTTTCCCCAGGTCTCGGGTAGGGACATGCTTCTCCCTCCCTCCCCTGTGCTTTCAGGCCTTTTTTTGCATACCACCATCTGGCAAGCTGAGCACATATCAAGACTGCCCTTTTGAAATAAAGGAAGCAGAAACCCAAAGTCAAGCCGTGCATTTCCAGTCCGAGGGAGAGCAGAACAGCCTTTGCAGCTCCCTCCTCCTTCCCAAACCCATTACTAAATGCCCATCCCCTTGCTGGCTGCAGCAGCTGGCAGCCCAGCCCTCCCACCCCGACCCCCAGAGCAGGTGGGAGGCAAAATCCCCGGCTCAGCAGCTCGTCCAGTGAAAAACGCTTCTCCCAGGTGCCACTAACTCAAACCAGGCTGACTCTGGGTCACCCTTGCCTTTCCTGCCTCGCAGGCTGCTGCCCACCCTGCTCTGTGCTCCAGGTCCCTCTGCAGAAAATTAACAACTTGGTTTTATTTAGCAACTAGTTGCTTGCTTTCTTTTTCTTTATTTAAATACATCTGCCAAAGAGCGGAGGTGCCCAGCCCAGCTCGCTCCAAGACACCCTTGGGGTCATCCCTCCAAAGCCCATGCCACCTTGGCTCTATGCCATTTACAACCATTTTGTAAAAATAACTAATCTTGCCACTTTTACAGCTTGTGCTGTTCATTCTTCATTAAATACACCTCTCCTTGGAAAAACCCTTTAATCTAGCAGGAACACCACGCATTTATTACTGGCACAGACAGCAGCCCATAATGTTGACAAATGCTATAATGATTGGTAAAACGCTTGCTGGTATAGCAGGCTTTTGGCTTAATTTCTAACACACTGACAGCACATGGTGATAAATATTATATTTATTTGCACTTGAGCAGTAACAGCACACACAAGTGGCCTCTCCATGCCCAGGTAATGTCAGCTGTAGCTCGAGGATACTCCAGATCACACACCACCTTCCAATTTCTTACATCTTTTGTCTGGGCCAAGCTTCAAAGGAGACGGTAGAAATTCAGAGCATCGCTTTCCCACACACTATGTGCGGTGAACCCCAGGAATGCAGACAGTGGGGAATTCAAGCAAGTCACAACACTTTTTTTTTTTCTATGAACACAGTGATTCGCCCAAGCCAGGACTGCTCAGGGGAGCGCACTGCTTTTGAGGAGGAAAGTTCCTTGTTTTAAGGGAAGAATTTCTGGCAAATGGCAAGACAGAGAGAGGCAAACTCACTCCTCTGGCACACAAAGGAAAAGGATCCAACTCTCCCTGGCTGAAATCGGGAACTTGAGCCTGGGTGTCCGCCCATGCAGGTGAACACCCTCAGCAGCAGTCACCAACCTCTCCATAACAAGATGCTACCATGCCCCTTCCCCTCTTAGTCCAAACATTTCAGGCTTGGCATAATCCTGACATGAAACAGGGGCTTTCCTGAGTCTGAAAAAGATTTCTCTAGATTAAACAAACAAAAAAAAAGTAATTGCTTATTTTGCTGTTGTCTGTAAGCTAATCACCAGAGCAGTACATCCAAACCTATCCTTCTAGGTTTATCAATGCCACAGCCTACATGTGCCCAGTGAAATTATCCCTTCGCAGAGGCAAACACAGGCTCTCCCCCTCGGTGGGGCATGGGAAGGGGAGGAGAGCCATGCCGTAGGAGATCCATCCCTGCAGTCAACTTGGCTACTTGTTCTTCCGATGGGACAGGCGAATTACCGCTCAGCAGGGCTTGAGGAAAACCCACCTGGATTCATATTTTATGGATGCCCACATAGCTAGTTACACAAAAAGCTATTTCAGATGAAGGTCCACAACTGGGTAAACCCATAACATTGCTGTACAGTAAACAAAACCAGATTTTCTCACACAACGCTGGCTCACAACACAGAGCTATCTTCTCATGGGTAATTCATAACAGGTCTGCATTTCAACAGCAGCCAGCAAACAAATGATTCTGCCATTTTTCCCACACGATTTTAGTAGTATGATAAATACGTCCAAAGTATTTCCTAGGCTTTCTCAAGCTGCTTTCCACTATCTCCAAGAGTGTACTCCATGAAGCTAGCATAGATATATAGTTTGCACTTGTGAATGTCTGCCTTCATATTTACAGCTAACCCAGACTGAACAACATCCATTGCAAGTCATGGCAAAACAGAGAACCCAGGCTCTGGGAGCCCGGGAATTTGGTGACAGTCTTGAGCATCTCTGCCATAAAGGACCAGGATACTGGTATAGGTGATGAGAAAAACAGGGTGCAGGGGGAAGAGGGAGACAGGCAGCCACTTCTTCACCTCCTCTCTACTTTTTCCTGGGTCAGTCTTAGAGTTCAGAGAAGCAGAAAATAACAGCAGTAACCAAACATTATGAAAAGCCAGAGCCCAAGAGAAGCAGAGCAATGTTTCCCTGAAACGAGTGGATATTAGTTTTCTGACAGTTTAAATATTGTATTCTGCTTACTGACTGTCAGTAAATTTACAAATAGTTGGCAGCTTGGCTTATGACCAGGACCCAA